>NC_085845.1:81655523-81723023 GCF_035594765.1 Anolis carolinensis
CATTCATTGATAAACATGTGGGCAAATTATATGGATTCAGTGGGTCTAATTTATTTGGGTTTATCGAGAGAATCCAAATCATGGGATGAATAACTTAATAGAGAGTGAGATTTCACTTTTACTGCAAAAGTGAGACATTGTGTAAGAACAGCAATGAGTGGGGAGACAGAGAGGGGATATATTTTAGAAAACGTGACATGTTTCATTATATTTTTAAGGTAAACTAATGTATGCAAATATTCAATTTTGTCTTTCTGTGACCAGTTTTTACTAGTTATAAAATATATAACTAAGTGATAATTCTGAATTTTGTTTTTTGGGGTGATGGGATTTTTCATGTTAGAGACCAACAACTTGTTATTTTATGGCTAGAAAAAAAATGAGCAAAATAATTTGTTTGTGCTCCTTTTGGCTCCTTTCTTCCTGCTGCTTTTTTCTTTCTCTGTAGGTGGAAGTTTTAAATTTTCTGACCGCCTTAGGGGGCTTCCAGACAGCACTTTAATCATGCACTTTAATTAGGGACAAAAAAATCCAGGATCTGAGAGCAGGTCTCCACACAGACTTGTTGGTCCCAGGACGTCTGAATCTGTAGTCCACACTTCTTGTGTTGATCCGGGGTTTTGCAGTCCCCAAAATGATCACCGCAGGACATCCTGTGGAACCGACCAATCAGAAGCAGACATTTGAAATCCAGGAAGAAACCAAGATTAAAAATCCCATGCTTTCCGAATGCAGGCACAGACAGGCATTGGAAGGTGCGGATTTCCGGCTCAGAACTGGGATATTTCCGCACCTAGAAATCTTTCATTTTTTGCCGTTTGCAGAGATTTATTCTGTTTTTACAGAGAACTGTGTCTGGCTGCCCTCCTGTTTGCTGCGGAAGCTCCTGGGATAAAGGTATTGTCTGGACAGGCCCATAGTGAATATACTTTTAATGTTATAGGTCTATGGGATCTACTTTAAATAGAGTAGGCTATTTGAAAGTAGATATGGTATATTTTCCCTTTGCCATGCCACAGTACAGGAGGGTAACATTTTGTTTAGATTTTAAGTAATATATTCATATCATAAACTGGCCATGGTGGTGCAGTGGGTTAAACTGCTAAGCTGCAGAACTTGCTGACTGGAAGGTTGACAGTTCAAATCCCCGGATGAGGTGAGCTCCCATTGCTAGCCCCAGATTCTGCCAACCTAGCAGTTCAAAAACATGCAAATGTGAGTAGATCAATAGGTACCACTTTAGCAGGAAGGTAACGGCGCTCCTTGTAACCATGCCAGCCACATGACCTAGAGGTGTCTATGGACCACGCCAGCTCTTCGGCTTAGACATGGAGATAAGCACCAATCAAAAAGTCGGACTCAACTAGACTTAATGTCAAGGGGAACCCTTTACCTAACTATTTATATCATTAGAGATGTTGCCTACTGCATATTTAACTCATATTGCAGAAGAATATATTTTTCTTCTAAAGCTTTCTTCCTGTCCATTCATTCAAACTAGAAGCAAGATGCTGTGGCTGTCAGGGGGGAAAAAAGGATAACTCAACATGTTGTTACACATTCAAAATATTTATACAGAGTATGAAAAAAGTCAGTGTTGATGGTCTTTAAGAGTTCAAAAAGAAAAGCATTTCCAAGCTCTGCCAAAATGCCACTAGGCATTTAGGCCGCACTCTATATTCTAGTCTTCACCAGATTAGCACCATCTGGATATATGTGCATACTTTCCAACATTTCACAGAGGAAAGCTGGGAAAGATACAGTAATTTGCTTGTCTATACTGGGAAGTGTATGATTTTGCTCCATCCTTTTCTCCTCCTATTTAATCAAGTGCAAACTACTTCTGCATATTGAACTCAGTTTGCAGCAATTAAAATAGGTTGAGGACAAAGGGGGAAAGTGAGATGTAGAGAGTAAATCTGTCTGTGTATCTTTTCAGTTCCAAGAAAAAATTGGACATTCATTTTATTTCTTGGCTCTGTTTAAACATTTTGAGGATGTTCTCTGACCAACAACTTCAATCCATAGAAAGGGCAAAAAGAACAAGCAAGGTGAAGGCTAGACAGCAGAAATAATTCCCAAGAGGTGTAATTAAAATTATAACCTCTGCAAGGTGATTTTGTGGGGTTTTTAAAGAATGTGGGCAACTTAACTTCTAATTTTCCAAAACATGGACATGGCTTCATGTGGCAAAATTATATCCAATAAACATGATGATAGTGATTTCTGTTTTCTATGGATTAGATGAATGATACTATCTTGAGGACACATTCAAATATGAACACACACATTCTTCATGTACGCATGCACACATTGAATTTACCTGTTCATGGAATCTGGTGCTTTCAAGGTATTTAGACTCCAAAGTGTATATCTATATAATAAATAAACATAAAGGTAAAGGTATAATGTGAGCTCTGAATTATTTTCACCTTTTCTCGTGTTATCATCAAATGTGTACTCTTTAACTTGTATACTGGGCATATCATACGTAAAGCATGATTAGATTCAGAAGAAGGAAGCATGAAAATGGGAGGAAGGAACATCAACAAATTAAAATATGTAGATGACACCATAGTACTAGCCAAAGATAGCAAATATTTGGAGCAATTGCTGAAGAAAGCCAAATGTGACATCACAGAGACCTTTGGGTCATGACCCTGTACTCGTTGCGGACCAAAGCGATGAGGATACAGGATCTTTGCCGACTCAGCAAGAGTCCGCTTCCTTCCAGATGCTCCCTGTTGACAATTCAAGCCCAGAGCTCATTAAAAAAGCCCTTGAAGCCGAGTCTGTTCCCAGCGGTCCCCCTCCTTTCCAAAGGAGGCTGTTTTGGGAATCGAGTCGCTCAGAGAAGGCCAGCTTGAGGAGAAGCGCGAGATTAGCTGCCAGAGAGAATGCTGATTAACCCGTTTCCCTTGAGAGTTTCCAGGGAGGCTTGCATCTGGTGCAAATGTTGTCTTTAGCCAGTTTTTTCCCTGGGAAAAGGGTTGGACATCTGTTCTGAAGGGAGATTTGAAGTCCCTTAAAAGTTCTGCGCGCTGGCCAGCCAGCGCGGTGTCAACGTGTCAGTTGGAGCATCAACGTCGCCTCTAGTCCTTGTGGCGCTCTACTCTTGAGTAGACCGGGCGCAGCGCCTCACCTTCTAGTCAAGTTTGGACCACGTTTGGATCCACTACTTCCAGGCTTGTCCTGTCTTGTTTCCTTGCCTTGCCTTGAACTCCTTGCCTTGGACTGACTTCTTGAGACCCTTGCAAAAGACCTGGATTATTCCCCACTCAAACTGCTTGGAAGTTTGAGTGTGTTTCGGTTTACTAGATTAATATCTTTAAACTCTAATACTGGACATTGGACCTTATATTACTGGACTATTTTTGACCTTTCCCAGAAGGTCTATTGTTGAACTATATATTCTGCTTATTTTTGTTTTATTTCTTCATTTCCTTAATAAAGATATTAGATTGTTTATTGGCTTTGGTGATTGGTTTCCAGTGCTCACGCAGCCTAGAGTATCACACCAAGGAAGAAAGTTCAAAGAAAGGTATATGGTTTTTAAGAGAACAAAAATAATGAACACAGATTATTTACTTGACTTTAAAGAAAATGTTGAAATATTGGAAAAAAAATCATACCTTGGCTCAGTCATTAGTAGACCTTCATTAAAAAAAATTCAGAAGAAAACTAGGACTTGAAAGGGTAGCTATGAACTAGACAAGACCTTGAAGTGTCAAGATATATCAGTGAGTACTCAAATTAGAATTGTCGATGGCATCATGCTTTTCATTTTTGTGTATGGTTGTGAAGGCTGGACAGTGAAGAGAGCTGTTAGGAAAAAAATAAACTTACTTTTTTTTCCGTGTCAGGAGCGACTTGAGAAACTGCAAGTAGCTTTTGGTGTGAGAGAATTGGCCGTCTGCAAGGACGTTGTCCAGAGGACACCTGGATGTTTTGATGTTTATCCCATCCTTATGGGAGGCTTCTTTCATGTCCCCGCATGGAGCTGGAGCTGATAAATTTACTTGAAATGTGGTGAAGAAGAGTTCTGTGGATATTTTGGATGGCAAAAAGGTAAATCAAGGGTCTAGAGCAGTGGTTCCCAACCTGTAGGTCTCCAGGTGTCTTGGCCTACAACTCCCCGAAATCCCAGTCAGTTTATCCACTACTGTTAGGATTTCTGGGAGTTGAAGGCCAACACATCTGGGGACCCACATGTTGAGAACCACTGTTCTAGAGGAAATCAAACTGAAATTCCCACATAGAAGCCAAGATGACTAAATTGAGGCTGCCATACTTTGGAAAAATAATGACGACGTTAATGCTTGGGAAGGCAGAAGACAGTAAGAAAGCAAGAAGACCAATTCCAGATAAATAGACACATTCAAGGATGCCATGGGTCTTGAGTCTGCTAGAGCAGGGCTGATGATAGGGTGACTTGGAAATCATGAATTCATGGGGTTAACCTAAGCTGAAGTTGATCTGATGACAGATAACAATGAAACGATCACTGATCCCACTCTTTCAAGGGCTTGCTTCTCTAAAGACATTAAAAAGCAATCTAAACATCACACAGTAAGTTACACACCTATGCAGCATTTTCAAATGCATAGTGTATGCACAGTTCCTTGTTCAAAGATGTCTTTTGATTGATTGATTGATTGATTGATTGGATGATTGGTGTCCCCCCAAAAAGCATAACAGCTTATATTTTTGGAAATGTTTTTTGCATCCTTCCTTTTGAACCTGCCAAAAATGTTAACAGGATTAAAGATTCCAATAGTTGAGAAGTGCTGTGAAATTACAAGAGGAAATTTAAGAGAGAATTGCAATTCTGTGCTTTGACGATGTGATCAGTGCATGGCTGCACAAGGTCAATAATTTGAATAGTTTAAAACTGAAATTTAAAATGGGAATTTGCAACTCCAATTAAATGGTTATTATAATATCTTCAATATAAATGAGTTTTCTTAACGTTCAAATAATCACCATAGATAATATCAGCTGTTGAAGGCTATACATATTTTTAGGGTGCATCCTGTATTTATGGAAAACCGAGACTAGTAAAATCCAGCCTCTTTTCTAAGCTAGCATGTAGCTTTTTCTGTTCCGTGGTGAGAGTTTGTCTTTGCTTTCACTTGTATAAATGACATGTGAGAAATGCACTTAAAGGATGATCCTACCCTTTTAAAGGTCTGGATTAATATTACCAAAGTATTAGGCAGTTACAGATTCTTGAATTTGCCAGAACAAGAGTATTTACCTGAGAAGCATGTTTGAATGTAAAATCTCTCTGTTCAAGATGCATCTCAAGGATAGAAAATCTCATATAACTTTATTGCACAAGGGAGGCAAACTGACACCTTTGGAGATGTTCCCTATTGCATGATGCCAGACACACTCCATTGTCAATTAACGTCTTTCCCCATGATATAACTGTTGTTCATTATTGACAAGCAAAACATATTAACATGCAAATCCTGCAATGTTCTTGTCAACTACCAGGTGTGATGGAGCAGTTCTGCCTCTGTGCTGGCATGCTGGTACTTTATTTATTTAGTGTCAAAAGCATTGCATAAATAAATAAGTTTAAAACTGATAACAAAGGATCACATGCAGCTAAATAGTTTAAGACGGGCAACAGTGACCGCATTGTCTGTAGCTTTAAACAGTTCTTCTTCTGTGCATGAGACAGGGCATTGTGGGCAAGCATACAGATGCGGAGTTGTTTGTTCTGCTCCACAGTCACACAAGGTGGAGGATTCTTCTAGGTTGTGCCATTTTGCCAGGTTGTCTTTTGATCTGCCCACTCCACTTCTGGGTCTGTTCAGGGACTTCCAAGTTGCCCATTCTTGGTTTGCACCAGGAGAAAGACCCTCGTGGGGGGCGGGGGGGGGTATCCAGTTGGAATTGCCTGAATTTGCTGCCCACAGGGATATTCTTGCTGTTGCTGGAGGAACATTAAGAGGAGTGGTCGTTCTCATGAAATTTTTCCTTGATTTGAGTCTACTGGGAGGAAGCTGATAGCTATACTGTGAGTGACTTTCACAGTGTTCAACCCTTATTTCTCTTTCAATTGGCAGCAACTTCCCATTACACATCGGGGGGGGGGGGATGCAGTTAGCTTATATAGCAGGCATGGGCAAACTTTTTGTCTTGGGGCCGCATTGTGGGTCCAGCCAGGAGAGCAGGGCCAGGAGGGAGGGGGGCTGGGAAAGGACTGGGCCTGGAGGGGGCAGGGTAGGGTCTAGGTTGTTGTGTCAGCATAAGGATGAGGCTGCTCATCCCATCATTATGCTGGGAGGAAGGTGGAATACATGGTAACTCCTCCAATCCTCCTCCTCATCTTCTTCCCCTGATCCTCGGACTGTCCTCTTGGCATTATGCCAGGAGGAGGGTGAGACGGGCGGTGTCCGAGTGTGTCCGGAGGGCCCTCAGTTACCGCATGCCTTCCTTGAGCCATCCTCCTGGCATAAGGACGGGGTCATTCACACCATCCTTATGCCAGGAGGAAGGTGAGACACACAGTGGCTGAGAGTGCTCCAGAGGGCTCTCAGCTGCAACATGCCATCTTCCCTCATATTTTTGGCATAAGGATGTGTTGATCCATCATGTCCTTATGCTAAGAGGAAAGGGAAAATAAAGAGGGCCTGAAGTAAGTGTCCAGGGGGCCGTATCCGGTCCCTGGGCCTTAGTTTGCCCATGCCTGTTATATAGAGTCTATCAATACTGCTGGAATTGAAGCAATGTCAGAGTATGGGATTATCCTCTTCCACTATCCCAATATTCCCAAGTTTGCTAAATTTAAAATTTTCAGTAGCATTTGACTTTTTAAAATGAATCATAACTGAATTGCAAAATTGCTTTAAAATAATTAATTAAAATGTTCAGAACAGTGGAACGGTGTAAGATTGGGGTTATGAAATATGTTGGACCACAGATTGGTGAATTGCACAAATACTGGTATGTAGCTGCTATGGTTGCATGGCCGCTGTGAAATAGCAGCTTTGTGTGATAAAGTCCATTTTCTCAAGTGGATGCTGTTACTCTTTTTAAAATATAGGAGTACAGTAGAGTCTCACTTATCCAACACTCGCTTATCCAACGTTCTGGATTATCCAACGCATTTTTGTAGTCAATGTTTTCAATATATCGTGATACTTTGGTGCTAAATTTGTAAATACAGTAATTACTACATAGCATTACTGGGTATTGAACTACTTTTTCTGTCAAATTTGTTGTATAACATGCTTTGGTGCTTCATTTGTAAAATCATAACCTAATTTGATGTTTAATAGGCTTTTCCTTAATGCCTCCTTATTATCCAACATATTCACTTGTCCAACATTCTGCTGGCCCGTTTATGTTGGATAAGTGAGACTCTACTGTATTTTGCAAATGTTCAAACAAACTAGAGTCATTGAATTTTGACCTCCTAAGAACTGTGGTTTCTTGCGATGTCTGAAGTGGGCGTATGTGTTATTCTTAGGAAAAGCACATCTGACAACAAAGGTCAAGGTGGTTGATTCTCTGCTTTGAGGGAGAGAAAGGGAATGAATAGAACCTATTTATTTTCCTTCAGCGAACATTCATTATATTAAAGGATTTATTGTGCAGGTGAGGGAGCTTTTAGCTTCATCAAATGTCAAGATGAGAAGTATGCATTAGCAGATATTGTTCAGAGCCTAGTCGGTGCAGCGAGTCAAGTTAATAACGGATGCCTTTGTAAAATTATTTGGCTTTCTGTTTTTTTTTAAATAAACAAAATAAAAGAATGCCACATCTGTGGCTTACAGTCTGAATTTATTATCTCAGTTCTTCAATTCCTCCTGTCATAAACTGAGACCAACCAACTATCATAACTATCAAGGCAAGGTGTTTTGTGAGAAGGAGAGTCTATCTTTTATCTCAACAGTTTTATCTCAACAGTATACTTCTAATAATCTCTAGCAGCCATACAATGGCACAATCAGTCATAGTTTATTGTAATGTCATGTGTTATCTACAGACTAAGAGATACTCTGCATCAGCAGTGTAGCTTGCTAAATAGGAAAGTTAAGAAGCAGTCAGGATTATTAAATCAAGTTGAGTTGATCTCTGTGTTGGAACATAGCATGTGAATATCATGCCATCTTATTTCCCCCTGGGAGGATCCACTACTCTTGAAGCTGAATTGAAGCACTGCACAATGTCATATTTACAACAGAAGAGCTTGGACCATTGAATAGGGGAAGGCATAGAGATAGCTGTTGTCTAATGGTGCTAAAATACAAGTCCTGATACATCCCGATCTATCACACATTTCAAGGAATAATGGGAGTCCCATTGCCCAGCAAGACATCTTGTGCAGTGCCCTAATGTGCATCATCACACATCATTAATATGAATGTGTATTGTATCTGTGATGCGGCTCTATAATTATAACTAATGCACGCTCTCTGCTTCTGTTTCCAAAACTTTACAATTTATTCCTTAATTGGAGCCTACCAATGAATACCAGGTGCTTTAGATTATATTTCAGAACGGGCAAAGCTGTTGGAATGCAACCCTACACTGCCTAAGTCTGTAGTCCTCAATGAGGAGTAGTTAATTAGCTTAGAATAGGCTGAGGGAAATCTCTTCTCCCATCTTCTGAATGACGGTTGGAATGTATTTATTTCTTCTTTCCTCTCTGTTTATGTTCTCATTCTGATTGGTTGTGTAGAATTGATACTTTGCAGGTGCATAGCTTTTTTCTGTGACTTACATCTTTGGGTATGCTGTGTGTATTGCGATCTCTCTCTGCTTGTGTGTCAGGAGATACGTGTGATAGGAGATTTTTCCTTCTCTTTTGAATCCTAGAAGTGATGGGGTTAGTTAGTGTCGCTCAGATCCAGTCACTATTAAGAAATGTAACTATTATTTTTGTAAATAAACCTTTTGTAATGTTAAAGACTGGACTCTGGATCATTGTGACGGCGCGAGTGGCGCCATCTATATGTCGAACTGTAAGTTGCAAGATTTGAATTGTATCATGCCTGATTTTGTCTTTACCCTGTAAATGTAGTTGGATTGATTGGTTATTTATAGCTGTCAATCAATGTTGTCTGCACCAGTTATATTGCTCCCTCAGCTCAATTGTTTGACTCCACCCTTTCCTGGAGTGGGTCAGTGTTTCCTTTTTCATTCCACCATCAAGCTTTCTATCAGATGGACGTAAGAGAGAGATTTGGCTCTAAAAGCCCTTGATTAAGTTACCTCTCAGCACCAATTCTGAGGTTCTTACCCTTGAGACTTATGCTTCATGTTCAGGCCAAACTGGACGACGTTGAGGAGTCTTAAGCGCCTTCAGATCAGTTCTTTGGCACCAGAGGAAGACTGTGTCTTCAAACATAGGCCATTTGGACTGAGGCTGAGGATTGCTCCGGCATTCACAGCCATTGAGAAAGAGAGACCTGGAAAAGCTTCTCAGCTGCAGAGCTCCTTGGACTTAAGACGACCAGAGACTGTAATGTATATTTTCCTTTACCCCTTTGAAACTTCCAGCTTATTGCCTTAAAGGGATAACCTTTTGAAACAATAAAACCAGTTTTGAGTTATCTACAGTGTTTTGATCCTTGGGAGTTCCAGCTTCCCTAAAGGAGGGCAAGAAGCAATCCCCTGGGGAAAGATGTCACGTCCATGCCTCTTTCGCTAAGAGTTATAGCCCCAGGCGCGACGGCACAATCATTGTCTCCTAAGCTCGAAATTCTTCACAGCTACATGGTGCTTCATGCTCTGCTTGCTGTGAGCCAAATGCTCAACCATTATTATCCTGTTCTTGCATATTTTGACTGCTCTGCTGTATTTTTGGGTAGATTTCCCTAATGCACAAAATTCCTAACAAAAGCCACGTCTAGTTTTAGAAAATTGCATGAAATTTATGGGCTCGCCAAATGGCAACTTGGAGGCATACACATACACATGCATACTCATTGAAAAGTTATATTTCTGAAGTATGCAATAGACGCTTAACAAGGAAAATATTTGAGGTATCTGGCTCCTAACAAAATAGCACTAGCTGAGGTGAAGCACAATTTCACTTGCAGTGGGCATCCTAATGATGCCCAATGAAGTCAATGGGACTTACTTCCTAGTCTCCAAATATATGTGACAAAACATCTTGTGTCCTGCTGGTAAAATCCCATGTTGGGCCTTTTCCATTAACTGCAACAAATCTACACCTAAACTAGCATTTTTAGATTGCACAACCGTAACAAAATATCTTCTCTTCCAATGAGACATGATGCAATTACTTCTTATCACAAGACAGAGCTGGTTCACTTGTCTTGCTTCAGATCTTCCCGTTTTTCTTTTTCAAAGAAGATTTGGGGAGAAATACTTAAATTTCATTAGGTCACTAGCAGGTCAAATTCATCGCAACTGGGGGAAGCCCAAAAAACATTGCCCCCAGTTGCGATGAATTTGACCTGCTCATACAGCAGTGTACTTTCATCCATGAATCATTAACACAAAATGTTGGTGTTGTATTTTTCTTTTCCTTTGCGCTACTGACAAGAAGCATTTAACTCAAATTAGCCAGATGAAAAACGCATAGAGAGCAATTATCTCTATAATTACCTCACGACTCTTCTTGACCACATGTCCCTTCAATGGGATCCTTTCTTCTTTAAAAAAAACCCCTGCTATCTCCCAAGTGGTTTATTTGCATAAATGGGGTGAAAAATGTCCACACACACGCACATTGCTCCCAGATGACATACACACAAACACACACACAGAGTTCCCAGATGACGACACAAAATGAAATTTCTTGCTATTCTACAGAAAAGCTGGCTTAATTCATTGCTAATTAGAATTGCATGTACTCCCAAGGCAATGAAACATTTGATGGAGGGGGGCAGGACAAGGGGCCACTTCCAACTTTCCTGTCACAAATTAGGTACCTCTTGTTTATTACTCAAAAGTCTCTATTTCAATCCCAGCTTGCATGCTTGGCAGTGTGTGCACACGCACACTTTTAATAATAATAATAATAACAATAATAATAATAATAATAATAATAATAAAACTTTATTTATACCCCGCCACCATCTCCCCAACGGGGACTCGGGGCGGCTAACATGGGGCCATGCCCAGAGCAGTACAATATAATAAAATATAAAAACAACATATCATAACACAATTAAAACAATACAATAAATAATAATATACATTACATCAAGAAATCAAAGAACCAGTAAAAACAAGGGCAGGCCGCATGAACACAGAGATAAAAACTCGGGGTGAGAGAGACAAAGGAGTACACCACAGGGGACAGGGACATATGAAGGTGGAGCAGTCTAGGGGATAGATGTTGGAAAGGAGTAACAAAGAAATATATAGCAGTAATTACTCACCAAAAGCACAGCGGAAGAGCCATGTTTTTAAGTCTTTTTTAAAAGCTAACAGAGTGGGAGCTTGCCTGATCTCAATGGGCAGTGAATTCCATAATCGGGGGGCCACAGCAGAAAAGGCCCTCTCCCTTGTACCCACAAGGCGGGTCTGGGATATAGGCAGTGGCGATAAGAGGGCCTCCCCAGAGGATCGCAGAGATCGGGCAGGTTTATGGTAGGAGATACGGTCACGAAGGTAGGTGGGTCCCAAACTGTTTAGGGCTTTATAGGTGATGGTCTGCACCTTGAATTGGGACCGGAAGATGAACGGCAGCCAGTGGAGCTCCTTAAACAAGGGAGCGGATTTCTCCCTGTAACTTGCCCCGGTTATTAATCTGGCAGCCGAGCGTTGGACCAATTGTAATTTCCGGTCCGTCTTCACTTTTAACAGTCTCTCCTGATAAAAACATGCAATTTTAACACATTGTATTGGCAGTGGTTGAGGGAGTACCAATACAGAACATAGTACCAACAAAGATCCACCTAGAAGAAAAGTGTTCTTACCATACATCAGGGGAACCACTAACCGCATAGGGAAGCTACAGACTCACCAAGAAAATTCAACAAACACTACGTTCAGCAAAGGATAAGAGGGATCCCCTAACCACTTCAGGAGGCTACCGTATACCATGTAGCTGTGGACAAGTCTACATAGGGACCACCAAATGCAGTGCCTAATTCAACCAGAGAAGTCAGCTATAGCAGAGCACTTGAGGAACCAACCTGGACATAGAATATTATTTGAGAACACAGACATGCTGGTCTACATGCTGGTCAGACTACACAGAGAAGCCACTGAAACCCACAAGCATGTGGACAATTTCAACAGAAAGGAGGTAACCATGAAAATGAACAGAATCCGGTTACTAGTATTTAAAAACAACAGAATCAAGATAGTAAATAAAGAACACTCCTCAGAAAAAAAAGGGAATTCCAGGCAGCAAACAACCAAGTGCTATTAACTCCTCCCAAACAAAGGATGTATCCAGGCACAACAGCTATCGTGTTTTCCCAAAAATAAGACAGTGTCTTATATTAATTTTTGCTCCCAAAGATGTACTAGGTCTTATTTTCAGGGGATGTCTTATTTTTCCATGAAGAAGAATTCACATTTATTGTTGAACAAAAAATGAACATTTATTATATACTGTACAGTAGTTGTCATCACAAGCCAACATAACCAGACAAATTCTGAATCCTATCAAGAATTTCTTGTTATTACAATTATTTCCATGTACAGCTGGTATGTACATTTACCAATCCTGCATGCTCTAGTGTTCTGTTTGGCAGGCGCTGGGCATGCTTCCAAACAAAAATGTTGATAGATCTTACATTCGGGGGAGGCCTTATATTTAGCAATTCAGCAAAACTTCTACTAGGTCTTATTTTTCGGGGATGTCTTATTTTCGGGGAAACAGGGTAAGCTACCTCTATGCAAATACCCTCACTGATTGCCTTTACAGTTGCAAGGCTACTCAACGCTAATCAAGCTTGAAAACTGCAACATTCACATTTGCTTCAAACTGACAAGGGCTCTTCCTCCCACCCTGGACATTTCACAGATATATATACACCCCACTTGCCTCACTAGCAAAAGAACTTCTGAAGATGCCAGCCACAGATGCAGGCAAAATGTTCAGGAGAGAATGCGACTGGAACATGGCCATAAGGCCCTAAAAATCACAGCAGCCCATAGTACCAACCATTCATAAAAGATTTCCAGTAACTGGAAAACTGCAATTGCAGCCACCTTGCACCTAGACAGCAATTAGAAACCCAAACTGATATTTTGGTGGGGGAAATACATTGGTCTGAAATCTCGGGGGGGGGGGGGGCAGAACAGAACTCACACCCATTTAAGCAAAAAACAGCCACGCCATATCCTTCAAAACAGCGGGAAGGACTAAAAGGGAATGCCTTGATATACCACAAATTTGTGAAATTATTTGGCATTTATATCAAGAGCTTTATTCTTACCTCTTGATGCTTGTCTTTCATAACTCTCACAAACCTCTTTCCACTCCAGTCTGCAACTATGAAATCATTTGATTTTCAAACACTTTACTATTAGAGGTAGTACTTTAGTTGCCATCCTTATATTAAAACAGAATGAGATGAGGAGCTTCAGTACCATTGTGTAGTTACCATGAACCGTCAAAAAAAGACAAATAAATATGCCTGAGAACAAACCAAGCCTGAAATATCCCAAGAAGTCAAATGAAGACAGAGGACGCCACAGCCATCATGCCCCCCCCCCCACTGCTCTGACCCACCTGGAACGAGGGGGGGACTATGTGAGAATGCTTTTTGCAGACTTTAGTTCCAAGTTTAACAAAATCCTCCCACATGGACTGGCGTCTAAACTCATGGTCAATAAGTTATCCCAGTTTTTTTGTGGTAAAATTAGCTGCCTCGGCTTATATTCAGATCAGCTTATACTCGAGTATATACGGTAATCTATTCTTTAGGAAGGGGTCAATATTTTTGACAACAGTAGCAGTTTAGTAATAAAATAACTTTATTGTCGTTGTATATTGTACAGTGAAATTAAATGCTTTCCCCAGCACACATCACAAAAACAACACACCCATTTCTCCACACTCCAACAGCCATAGCACAACCCCCAATGCCACATCAATGCAAAACCATGAAGTTCAGTATAGTTACAGCTCTAGGATATAAGCTATCTCTTGTCACCCTGTACCATCTGCCAGATAGTAAAGGTAAAGGTTTCCCCTGGCGTTAAGTCCAGTCATGTCTGACTCTGGGGGCTGGTGCTCATTTCCATTTCTAAGCCGAAGAGCCGGCATTGTCCGTAGACACCTCCAAGGTCATGTGGCTAGCATGACTGCATGGAGCGCCATTACCTTCCCGCCGGAGCGATACCTATTAATCTACTCACATTTGCATGTTTTCGAACTGCTAGGTTGGCAGAAGCTGGAGCTAACAGTGGGTGTTCACTCCACTCCCGGGATTTGAACCTGCGACCTTTCGGTCTGCAAGTTCAGCAGCTCAGTGCTTTAACACACTTCGCCACCGGGGCTCCAGGGCTCCAGATAGTTATAATTAAAAAAATATGCTGTGTGAGATAGATCCATAAGTATGTTCTGGGCTTTCTTAAAGCTGTAGTGAGGTACCTCACTACTCACAGCCTCTGAGGATGCCTGCCACAGATGTGGGCGAAACATCAGGAGAGAAAGCTTCTGGAACATGGCCATACAGCCTGAAAGACACAGCAACCCAGTAATTCTGGCCATGAAAGCCTTTGGCAATACAGTGAAGGAATATCTTAGGAGGGTTGTTTATAACTGGGTCTTTTGAAGTTTCCGTAAGTCAAAGCTGATATGATGCAACTATACTTTGGTGTATATGTGGAAGTTTGGTTATGGGAGTGATTTTTCATCTAATTAAAAACTATATTTAGTGTGGTCAGGGGGGCTTTAGAGACATCCTGAAAGTGCCCCCAAAGGGGTTTGGAACTGCATATGGTTCAGAAGCTACATTTTGCCCACTTTTGCATAAAACTGCTCAAAGCAGATGAAATCACATGCACGATCATCTTAAGAAGGGCCCGAAGTGACTCAGCTACACCACTGTGCCAAGAGTACTGGAAAATTGCTCGACTCTCCTGATGCCAAAAACTTTGTAGAATCAATAACTCTCAGGACAAACATATACAATATTGATGATCTCTGGATACACTGCAAAAGTTCTCATCGCTTCCAAGCTCTACATTATTTATGACAGCAAATTAATGTTTGGAAGCCCACAGAATTCACAGCCATAATTACATTAGTAGCTGCTACCTCATCAACTGACAGGCAGGGGAAATTTACTGCATCCATGAACTGAAGGGAAATTGAAAAGAAGCCACCTCATAAAATCTGCACTTTTAAAAACCGTGAAGTTTGCTGACAGGTGAATGCCAAGGAAGCAAGAAAAAAATATGGCACTTGTTCAATGTTCACCCGTAAACTTTTGGGGCAGGAATTGGCTATAGGATCTATCATAGCTTTTGACTAAGAGCCTCTAGAGGAGCTACCATTTTCATTATTCCCAGCTAGGTTGGCCTCAGTACTCTGAGATGTGCTTGACAATTGAATCGAACGGCTACATTAATTTTCCGTAAAATCCCATAACACTATATGTGTGTGTGTGTGTGTGTTCGTCTGTTGACCTATGGTGATCCCATGGATTTCATAGGCTTTTGTTAAGCATGAGGTCATTTCCCAGTTCTTTTTGCCAAAATATAGCAGGGGTTCCCAAATTTTTTAAATAGGGGGCCCTGCTCTCAGACTGTTGGAGGGCCGGACTATAGTTTTAAAAAAACTATGAACAAATTCCTATGCACACTGCACATATTTTATTTTGAAGTCAAAAAACAAAACGGGAACAAATACAGCCTCAATGTTAATAATAATAATAATAATAATCATCATCATCATCATCATCATCATTATCATCATAAAAATAATAAAGAGGGTTGGAAGAGACAACTTGGGCCATCTAGTCCAACCCCCTTCTGCTTTTGTGCACCAAAAACACAAGCAAAACACCCCTGACAGATGACCACCCAGCCTCAATGTTAATCATCATCATCATCATCATAAAAATAATGAAGACGGTTGTAAGAGACCCCTTGGGCCATTTAGTCCAACCCCCTTCTGCCTTTGTGCACTAAAAGCACAAGCAAAGCACCCCTTAATAATTAATTATTAATTAAATAATCATTTAAATACAGTAATAAACACAAGTACCAACCAGCACAGATAGAAACTGTTGCCTTAAGAATATTCAACCAGCATTTCCATAACACTGTAACAGAGTTATTGAGGGAAGATCCAATGGAGGGTGTTGTCATGTCCTACCTGGAGGAGGCATACGTAGATGATGAAGAAGAGACAAGATTATGGGTTCCATTTCAGGTGAGGCTGGCAGTCCCAATCGGCACACAGCATATTATTTGAGAACAACACAGAAATGCTGGACCGCTCTAACAACTACCACATCAGACTACACAGAGAATCCATTGAAATCCACAAGCATGTGGACAATTTCAACAGAAAGGAGGAAACCATGGAAATGAACAAAATCTGGCTACCAGTATTAAAAAAACAGTAAATAAAGAACAACACTCTGAAAACAGAGAAATTCCCGACATGAAACAATCAGGGACAGCTGACACCTCTGAACAAAGGATTCTCCCAGACAGGAAGAAGCCAGGCCTTGAGGCCACAAGGCTATCAAATGCTAATCAAGGTGATTAATTACAACATCCACACCTGCCTCCAATAGACAAGAGTTCTTTCTCCCACCCTGGCCCTTACACAGATATATAAACCTCCCTGTCCTTGTTTCTAACATACCTCACACCTCTGAGGATGCCAGCCACAGATATGCCTGAAACGTCAGGAGAGAAAGCTTCTGGAACATGGCCATACAGCCCGAAAGACTCACAGTAACCCAAACAGGAAATGTCCTAATCCCTTTGAAAATGAAAACACTCAGCTCATTAGGATTACTGGGTAGATCTCCAGCTGGCTGTAATTTAGCTCAGCCAAGGCCAGTCTCTTCATGCAAATCATCAGCTTGAGATCTTGGACACATCTACACTGTAGAATTAATGCTGTTTGCACCACTTTAACTACCATGGCTCAACACTATGGAATCATGAGGATTGTAGTTTTATTAGACCTTTAGGTTTCTCTGACAAAGAGTGCTGGTGCCACACCAAACCACAACTCCTAGAATTTCATAGCATTAAGGTCTGGCAATTAAAGTGATGTCAAACTGCATTAAATCTAGAGTAGATGCACCCTTTTTCAGAAATGTCTTGCCTTGTTCATTTTTTGTAACTTCATTATTGGCTTTGGGCCTCACAATTTGACCTAAGACTGACTGGATTGTACCTTTCCTTTTTCCACGAGACTCTCAAATATACCCAGGCCTGATAACTTGTACTTACTATGCATTGGGCCGGGCTGTGGCGCAGCTGGCTAGTAACCAGCTGCAATAAATCACTACTGACCGAGAGGTCATGAGTTCGAAGCCTGGGTCGGCTTAAGCCCCCGACCATTAAATAGCCCAGCTTGCTGTTGACCTATGCAGCCCCGAAAGATAGTTGCATCTGTCAATTAGGGAAATTTAGGTACGCTTTATGCGGGGAGTCTAATTTAACTAATTTACAACATCATAAAACTGCCAGCAAAAACACGAGGAATGGAATGAGGAAGTACAGCCACTACTGGACAGTGAAGCAACAGCTCCCCCTGTGGCCAGAATCGTGAAGCTGGGGGAAAAAAGTTAAATGCCTCTGTGTCTGTCTATATATGTTGTTTGTCTGTTGGCATTGAATGTTTGCCATATATGTGTTCATTGTAATCCGCCCTGAGTCCCCTTCGGGGTGAAAAGGGCGGAATATAAATACTGTAAATAAATAAATTGGATCCTTGCTATCACCACATCATTCTGCTTTTCCAGTGGGTATTATAGGGTAAATCAGGTTAATTTGGTTTAATTCTACATTAAGAAAAATCAGCCCCTGGTGATGCAGAGGATTAAACCGCTGAGCTTGCTGACCAAAAGGTTGGTGGTTCGAATCCGGGGAGCGGGGTGAGCTCCTACTGTCAGCCCCAGCTTCTGCCAACCTAGCAGTCTGAAAACATGCAAATGTAAATAGATTAATAGGTACCACTCTGGCGGGAAGGTAACGGTGCTCCATACAGACATGCCAGCCACATGATCTTGGAGGTGTCTACGGACAATGTTGGCTCTTCGGTTTAGAAATTGAGATGAGCACCAATCCTCAGAGTTGGACACGACTAGACTTCATATCAGGGGAAAACCTTTTATGTTAACAAAAATCAGGGGGTGCTCTGGAGTTTGCCTGAAACTCCAGAGCAAATTTGCAGCTGACGGCCGTATCAGATCATCCACTTGGGTCATAGCTGCCATCTCCTTTTTCTTGCACCCATCAGTGCATAGAAATGGGGACCGATTGGGTCCATGGCACTGTTATCTCCACTGCCAAATGGCCACAGAGCTCTGTGAGAGCTCCTGATCATTGTGGGCAGAGACACCCATGTGACAGGAAAAAAGAAGAGGGGATTGACTTAACTGGCTAGTGTCTATCTGGGACTGATTGAATTTCTTCACAGTATCTTTGGACTGTACTTGCACTTTCCTGGTCATTTGCCACCATTATACAGGACAGCTCTGGGCCCTTCCACACAGCCATATAACCCAGAATATCAAGGAAGAAAATCCCACAATATCTGCTTTGAACTGGGTTATTCGAGTCCACACTGCCATATACTCCAGTTCAAAGCAGATAATGTGGAATTTTATGCCCAGTGACATCTATGGTACTGTTGCTGGAGGTATGCCCCACTCACGGAGTAAGAGACTTACAGCATAGCATTTTTCTCTTGCCTTTCTGAAACTGGAACTGACAATAAGTGTCAATAGCCAGTCTCAGTCAATACATTGGCAACACTCTGAACCAGCTGCAGTATCTAAACATGTTCCTCTTGGAACAGTTCAATCTAGAAGTGACCAAGAGCTGTCTTCCCCAGATGGAAAATACTATTTTGCATAGAAATCAGAGAAGTGCATAACATTTGGAAGAAAAGGATTCCACATGAAGCATGATTGGCACTTCACGTTTCAGAAACGCAGACAAAATCTCCTGCAAATGCCAGCTAAGGGCAGCCAGCTTGGCTTCTGGTTCATTTCCCCAAACCGGAAAGAAGGAGGATATCAGCCCGCATTTGCAGTGAGTATCCCAATGGTGAGGCTCAGCCAGTGTCTGCAAATACTGCCTGAAAGAGATTAGCTTGGCATGCTATTTTCCATTCCAGCTGCAAACACATTGCTGAAAATGTTATCGACCGCGTTTCTGGGGGATCGGGTCCCTTAAGGAGAGAGCCGATCCGGTCCTGAGGGAACGGACCTTGGCGAAGCCAAAAGAAGAATATAAGCCGCAATACAACCTGAAGCCTGGAATGAAGAAGGTCCGCCAAGTTGAAGGAAAATCCGCCAAGGAGTTTTATTGAGCAATTCAGCTGAAAAGGACGCTAATAGCGATATTCAATCTACTAGCGTAACATATGTTTCAAATAAAGTCATATTTATACAGTGTTTCGGTCTGACAGCCCTTTGAATTTCCCGCCCCGCTTCCCTGCCCATCTGATCGCGGATAGGCTGAGAGGTTGAACGAGGCGGGCTTTCGTTTCCCGCCTTGCCCTGCTGGCCCAATGGGGAGCCGTTTTTTGTCCCCCCTCGGGCCAATCAGAGAGGAGGAGGCGGGAGCTATAGAAACAATGCGGTGACCGGACAGGAAACATCGGATTAATTCTGGCCCAGCCAATTTCTAAAGGAATTAATGACACCCATCAAGGATGTCCGGGGTCCTGTCACGTTCGCAGATTTTAGATATGTCTTTGGGGTGTCAGACAGGAAGTGGTGATGGGTGGTGATGAGCCATCATTGACGGCCCCACAGGGTGCCTTCCTGCGGCGTCCTGGCCTGAGATGTGACAATGTTTGCCTTGGGGGCGAGTCACCTTTAGGAGTTTGGTGACTCGCCCTATATTGTCCATGCGATCGGAATGAGATGGGATTAAACTGTGGCAGATTATCCTTTGTTTTTGGGAAGGGAGGTCTGAGTCATGGGGCTAGAGTTCAGGTTGGGGTCATAATATTTCCCATTTGATTTCATGATCTGTCAATTATATGGGATAAAATGAAAATTAAAAATAAAGTTGGAATATAAACCCAGCTGGGAAAAAACACATATTTTCCGGGGATCCCAAAGAGTGTAAATACATATAGGCAGATAGGTAGATAAAGGAGAATCCATAAAGGTGGGTGACATTGCATAAAGGGGAATCATGAATGATATAAACAATATAAATGAGCAATAGAAAACATTTGATAGGAACGAAGCTCACAACATCTGGGGAATCCAACATAGAAGTAGGGTTCAAGCAGCATGATTTCACAATCCATGAAGTTAGCCCAACAATTTGAAATTCATACAGCAGTGAGTCATGTACATAGAATATGAAAATTCACAAATACATGAGGGGAAAGAGTTCATAAGGAATTCATAGAGATGGCATGGGGAAGGGGCACATATGGGTTAGTAAGTCTTTGGAGGTACAGGATTTCATAAGTCCAAGGGGTAGGTGTGGGGAAGAGTGTTCTTCTCTTTCATAAAATTATGAAATTATGAATGAAACGTGGAGGGCCCCCGTCCGGGCATCCCTTGGCAGCTGTAGAGGGTGAGGGTCCTCGGTGAACTATGTCTCCCCCGCGAGAGAGCGATCCCCCCATCCCCATTTCACAGAAAGGGGCCAGGGAGAACCATTCCGCGAGTCGCGGGGAGAGAAAAACCCGGGATAAAGCAGCAACTTGGCTTGGAAAGAAACGCGGTTCCGTTTGACAGTCAGCTGTTGAGATGCCGAAAACTGGACCGATTCCGGGTCTGCTGGTTGTCTTCGAGTCAGGAGCCTTAGAAAGGGTTAAGACTAAAAGAGGAGCGTTCTAGGGGTAATTTTGATAGAGATATGAGCCAATTTATATCGACCGCCATGTTAATCTATGGCAGGGAAACCTCAACCGGAGTTTAAAGGGACGGGAGGGAGAGAGAGATTGCATGCAAAGGAAAGGAGTCAGAGAAAAGATACAAAATAACCAGATAGAGAGTGTTATTGTTAAAATAAATGCTACTTTTATTGGGGGGATTTGTTACATAGTTCAGGGAAGAGGAAAATGAAGGAAAAAGGTCTTTTAATAATAGTCTGTTGCGGTCCCGCTCCGTTCTTTTGGAGAGTAATCTATGGAACTCTCTGCTGCGTTTTCAAATCAATTTGAAAGCGGGGGCGACGGTTATCATACCCCCACTCGGGAGGGCGGGGCGAGATGGGCGGAGCCTATTTCGCCCCTGCCCTACCGCATAAGCGTTATAACCTCTCAGCGGCAGCATGGCCATCTGCTGAGAGGGGTTCGAATGGTTCTTTTTGCGACAAATTTGGAACAGAGCGGGCAAATGCGACCAGCAGCAGCTTATTATTAGGAGGAAAAGGATTACCGCTAGAAAGAGGAGGAAACCTTTCCTCAACCAGTCTAAAGAAGGGAGCCAGTCGGTAAGAAAACTAAGGTCGAATCCAGTCGTCTCCTTAATTCCTGAGGCCAAATCATTCAAACCCTCGATGGATTTATGAATCATAGGAGTCTGGTCTGTCAAATTAAAGCAGCACATGTGCCTTACACTCTCACAGCCATAGTGGTTTTTCAATAGGAGGAAATCAATAGCTGCCCTGTTATCTAATACAGCCTCCCGCAGCTCATGCATTTCCTTGGCCACTGATGCCAAAGCTTGAGAGGTATAATTGATGTTTTTGACCAGAGCGCAGGCCAGGTGCTTTATGGCCCTATAATTCATGGCTGAGGCCACTCCAGGAGTGAACAATGCAGCCGCCACAAATTGTGGGATACCTTTTAGCACTACTGAGGGGTCACAATTCGGGTCCAAGTTCTGAATGGATCTTGCCTTCCGACCCAAAGAGTGTGCCAACTCTAAGTCGTTCTTGGAGGGCATAAAAAGAGACAGCCTACCCAATGCACAATTCCCCATGGAGGTATTGGCAGGTAGATAACCATAGGCTGTCTGTCCACACAGGAAAAACCATCCTGGGGGCAGGACCA
Organism: Anolis carolinensis; assembly: GCF_035594765.1. NCBI lineage: Eukaryota > Metazoa > Chordata > Lepidosauria > Squamata > Anolidae > Anolis > Anolis carolinensis. The sequence goes on from NC_085845.1 coordinate 81,677,641, forward strand.
AATGGGCATTCAAATGAGACAGTTTTTCTATATGTGTACAATTTAGAGAGTTGTCAATGGGAAGCTGATGGCACTCACCGATGCAGGTGGGTATTTGAAAACAATTTTCTGCCTGAGGAACATGAGCAAGGCGGATGGCAGCCATGCCAGGCAACTTGTCCATGGAGACTCTTCCCCAGTTAGAGAGATCTCTGTATGACATATCCTTTGGGATGTCTTGGAACATGGTATAATTTCTAAAAATTTCCAGAGGTTCTGGAATGCCAATTAAACAGGTGGAAAACAGGTCTGTGGCTGAGGCTCCACTGGACAGGCAAAAATCTGAGACATTTAAGGCTTTTGTGGCCAACTGTTGCCAGAAGTTTACTTTAGAAGAAAGCCATTCATACAACACCGGGCTAGAACTGGCAGGGAGAGTCAGAGAAAAGATGAGAACTAGGGTTAGCATTTTCTAGGGTTAAGTACCAGGGACAGCTCCTAGTGGGAAAGACAGGGAGAGAGCAGAGAGAAAATTAGAAGGGAAATTAGGACTCACGGCTCCTGATTCAGCACGCCGGACAGCTCCCAGTGGAATCGTGGGGTTAGCTCTTCCGAGCGGGGGTTGAAGTGAGGGCCGATTTGACAGCTGTCAAAGCGAGCTGTCAAATGTTTGTAGGTCCAAATGGGGGTGTTCCCGTGGTGCTAGAAGGATGGAATTTGGAGAGGTCCTTGGAGAGGGTCTTGTGCTTTGGTCTCTGGCTTTTGGTCTTTCTCCGGGCCTCGGGAGGGTGTGGGTCAGGACAGTTCGCGGGCGGCGGTCCCTGAGGAGGTGTTTTCCGGAATAACACCTTCAGGTCGTCTCCCAGCTCAGCTGTCCACAGATCTTTGTCTTCCTCACCGCTGGTGGGGGCTGGCTCAGGCTCAGGAGCGCTCTTGAGCCTGGTGTGATGGATCCAGGCACGGATTCCAGCTACCTTGCAAGCGGTGTAGGAGGTCAGGAGGACTTGGTGAGGTCCGACCCACTTCTCAGTCAGAGGCTCCGGTCGCCACGTCCGCACGAAGACCCAATCTCCAATGGAAAAGTCGTGGACTGGAGCATCCAAGGGGACAGGAAGGTGGGAGAGTAGGTACCTGTTTAGAGAAGAGAGGACAGAGGTAAGAGAAGACAGCCTAGCTCTAAGGCTTTCGGAGCCCACCTCATGTAGGTGTTCAGCCTTCAAGGGAACCTGGGAAGAAGGAAAAGGTCTACCATAAAGAATCTCAAAAGGACTTAATTTTAACTTGCCCCTAGGGGCGGCCCTGACTCGAGTGAGAGCGAGTGGAAGAGCCTCTGGCCAAGGTAGGTTAGCCTGCTGACAGATTTTCGCCACTTGTCTCTTAAGGGTTTGGTTCATCCTTTCAACCTTGCCGCTTGCTTCTGGGTGCCAGCTGGAATGCAAGTCCCACCGGATCTGGAGGACCCGAGAGACCTGTTGGGTGACCTTGGAGATGAAAGAACTCCCGTTGTCCGAAGAAATGCAGAGGGGCAGGCCGAAACGTGGGATGATGTCATGGAGGAGGGCTTGAGTGACCTCTTTGGCAGTACAAGTATAGCAGGCGAAAGCTTCAGGCCACCCGCTGTAGCAATCCACAAACACCAGCAGGTATTTGTACTTCTTACTGGAGGGCAATTCAGCAAAATCCACCTGCCATACCTGTCCTGGCTGCAGTCCTGCCCTGAGATGCCCCACTTCTGGCTTCTTCTGGATCTTGGGGTTGTTCTTTAGGCAGAGGAGACATCGCTTACAGGCCCAGATAGACTGTTGGGCCATGCGTGGTCCAATGAAGAAGGATCTGAGGTGTTCCAGCATGGCATCATGACCCCAGTGGGTGCTTTTGTGAAGGCGGAGGGCCACTTCACGCATCAGGGGATCTGTGAGGAGCAGACGGCCTTGGCTGTCCTTCCACCAACCCCCATCCTGTGTCAGTCCTTCCTTCCTAGCAAACTCATCGTCCACAGTTCCATACAGAGGGAGGCTGGTGATGGTGGTGTCCGGGATGAGGGCTCCCTGGAAGGTGGGCGTTTTGTTGGCGGCCCCCTTAGCCGCAGCATCTGCTCTCCTGTTTCCCCTGGCAGCGTCCTGGTCTCCTACCTGGTGTCCCCGACAGTGGATGACAGCAACGGCAGTGGGCTTGCAAACAGCATCCAGCAGCCTCAGGATTTCCGCCTGGTGCTTGACCGGGCTGCCTGCAGTGGTCAGCAGTCCCCTCTCCTTCCAGATGGCTCCGTGGGCGTGCAGGACATTGAAGGCAAACTTAGAGTCTGTGTAGATGTTGACAGTCCTTCCTGCTGCCAGCTCCAGAGCTCTGGTGAGGGCGATGAGTTCTGCTTTTTGGGCGGAGGTACCGGCTGGCAATGGCTCTGCCTCTATGGTGTCCCACAGAGTAACAACTGCATAGCCCGCCTTCCTCACGCCCTGATGGACACTGCTCGACCCATCAGTGTAGTATTCCAAGTCTGCCTGGGGAAGTGGTTGGTCCTTGAGGTCCGGCCGGCTGGAGTAGACTTCTTCAATGGTGGCGATGCAATCATGTGGCTCCTGGTCGTCCCCTTCGGCTGATTCGATGGGCATCAGGGTGGCTGGGTTGAGGCAGTTGGTGGTGGCCAGGGTGAGGTCTCCCTGGTCGATGAGCGAAGCCTGGTAGCGAGTGAGCCGTCCTGCTGACAGCCAGTTGGTCCCCTTAGCATCCAGGACTGCCAGGACGCTATGGGGCACATAGACAGTCATTGGTTGGCCCAATGTCAGCTTCCGGGCCTCCTCAGCCAGCATAGCAGTGGCGGCCACGGCACGAAGACAGGCTGGCCACCCGAGGCTGGTGGGGTCCAGTCGCCTAGAGAAGTAGGCGACTGGCCTTTTGGCGCTGCCCAGAGGTTGGGTCAGCACCCCCGCTGCCACCCCCCGACGTTCGTGAACATAAAGGAAGAAGGGCTTGGTCATGTCAGGGAGTCCCAAGGCTGGTGCAGACATGAGGGCTTTCTTGATGGCATCGAAGGCTGTCCTGCATTCTGCGGTCCAGGTGAGGAAAGTCTCCGGTCCGGTGGTTGCCTCATAAAGAGGCCTGGCGAGCAGTCCGAAGTTGGGCACCCAGATTCTGCAGAAGCCAGCCATGCCCAAAAAACCCCGCAGTTGCTTCTTGGTCTTGGGCTCTCGGACCTTACAGATAGCTTCCTTCCGCTCCGGCCCCAGAGCCCGCTGTCCTTGAGAGACATCAAACCCCAAGTAACGCACAGTGTCCTTGCAGATTTGAGCTTTCTTTTTGGAGACCTTGAAGCCAGCCTCTCCCAGGAAGTTGAGGAGACTGATGGTAAGTCTTTCACAGGTGGGTACATCCTCACAACAAAGCAACAGATCGTCAATGTATTGCAGAAGGACCCCCTGGTCCCGATCCGGCCACCTGTCCAGCTCCGCAGCAAGGCTTTGGCTGAAGATCGTAGGAGAACAGGTGAAACCTTGCGGAAGAACCTGCCAGCAGAGCTGTACCTTCCTGGCCGAGTCCACATGCTCCCACTCAAAGGCAAATATTTCTTGGCTATCTATGTGCAGAGGGATAGAAAAAAAGGCATCTTTTAAGTCCAGAACAGTAAAGCAAGAGCAGGAAGGAGGGATAGTGGAAAGAAGAGTATAGGGGTTAGGCACCACGGGATGAATGTCCACCACAACAGCATTGATGGCTCTGAGGTCCTGCACAAAGCGGTATTCATCTGAGTTGGGCTTCTTGACTGGCAGCACAGGTGTGTTGTAAGGGGAGGCGCACTCTCTCAGCAGAGAGTGCTTCAGAAAATTTTCAATGATGGGCTGGAGGCCCTTTTTGGCTTCGAGGGGGATGCGGTATTGGGGAATCCTAGGAGGCCTGATGTCCGGTTTTAGGGCAATTTTGACTGGGGCAACGTTCTTGGCCCTCCCTGGAATCCCATCGGCCCACACAACAGGGTCGACTTGTTCCAGAATGGCCAAAGGGATCAGGTCAGCCTCTGGGCTGGGCTGATGGAGCAGGAGAGCCTGTATCCTCCACCCCTCCTCCTCTGGGACAGCCAAGATGATCTTCTCTGGCCCAAAGGTGACCTGCGCCCTGATTTTGCAAAGGATGTCTCGGCCCAGAAGGGGAACTGGACACTCAGGCATGTACAGGAACTCATGAGACAGAGTCTTTCCTCCCACCTCACACTCCATGGGCTTGAGAAAAGACCTCTCTGCCTCTTTCCCTGAGACCCCCACTACCTGAGTCTTCCTAGCTCCCATGTCTGTTCCCCGAAACCCTTCGGTGACCACTGAATGGGTGGCCCCACTGTCTAGAAGGAAATCCACAGTTCTTTTTCCTAACTTCAATGGCACCAACGGGTCACTGGGAGCCAAGACGATCCGCTGCCCTAGTCACATGACCCGGCTCTCTGGTCCCTTATCCTTGAGATCGGGACATTCTCTCCTGTAGTGCCCCCTCTGCTGGCAGTAATAACAACGGAGTTCCCTTGGTGGTTCTCTTCCTTGCCCCCTGTCCCTCCAAACTGGCCTTTCTCTGTTCTCCCCAACTCCCCGTCCCCTGTCACGTTCTGCCAGTGCAGCCACCATACTGGCTGCTTGGACCTGTGCTTGAGCCTCTCGGTCATCTTCTTCCTTCTGGGCTGCCGCATCCTCCCGGTTGTGGAACACCTTAAAAGCAATGTTGATTAACTGGGAGATGGGCATGCCTGCTCCCCCCTCCAGTTTCTGGAGTTTTAGCCGAATGTCCCTGCAAGACCTGCCAATGAACAGGGAATTTAAAGAGGATGCATTTTGGGGGTCAGAGGGGTCAATGTGTGTCCACTGTTTTGCAGTGCGACATAACCGATCATAAAAATCAGAGGGGCTTTCCTCAGGAGTCTGTTTTATATCATAGTATTTAGAAAGGTTTATGGGGCGAGGATAGACCAACGGCAGGCCAGCCAAGATGGCACGGTGGAAGGCCTTTAGAGACATCATACCAGCGTTGGTATTGTAGTCCCAACTGGGGTCTTCCTTTGTTGGAAAAATAATCTCAGCATCTCTACCGTCATCTACATCAGCCTTCATGATTTCAGCCTGAGCTGCGGCCAGTAGGCGGCGCTTCTCCTCTTGAGTAAGGAGAGAGCCCAAGAGGGTCATAACATCTGCCCAGGAGGGGCGATGGGTTAGAAAAATAGTTCTAAAAAGTTCGGTCATTTCTGAGGGGTCCTGGGAGAGTGGTGCAGTTGTCTTCTTCCAGGTAATGAGGTCTGTGGTACTGAAAGGGACATGAATTAGGACCGGGTCTCCCCTTGCCCCGACCACCTCCCGTAGGGGGGCCATTACAGTGGCGGGGCGGGTCCGCAGGCTATTTTTGGTGATGAGGGGCTCAAAGGGATCCTCTTGCGTTTGGGAAACCCTTTGAGGGGGGAGGGATGAAGTTTCTGACGAAGGAGTGGAAGGGGGACAGTTGGGGCTGGGTCTTTTGGGCGCTAGGGGGACTGGTGGGGTGGTTTGAGAAGCTGGGGGTGCTGAAGAGACGGGGGAGGTCCCTGCAGGAGGCGCAGAGGGGAGTAATAGAGGGTGGAATAAAGTCTGAGAGGCGAGAGGGTCTGGGGTCGGGAAAGGTGATCCTCTGGGTAGCGTGTATGGGAGATAGCCATTAAAGAATGAGAAAGGAAATTGAGAAGGAGAGGGAAAAGAGGATTGGAGAATGGGGGGGTTGGGAGGAGGAGAGAGAAGGGAGGATTGGGGGGGCTGAGAGGGAATGGGAGGTTGGGAAACGGAGGGGAGATGGGGCTGGGAGGAAGGAGAGGGCTGGGGAACGGAAGGGAGATGGGGCGAAAGGGTAGGGGGTTGGGAGAGTGAGTCTAGGAGAGTGGGAATCCCGGGAAGCAGAGGTTCCCTAGAAGGGTCACTTTGGGGGCTCTGGATCGGTGCAGGGCTCAAAACGGGGGGAGGGGGCGCGGGATGAGGTGGGGTGAGGGATGGGGGTCTGGGTTGGTAAGGTGGGGGGTAAGCAAATGTCTCCAGAAGTTCCTCTTCTGGTGGAGGCGGGAGGGGAAGTAGGTCTAGAGAGGAGCTTCTAAGGAGAGTGGGTTTGGAGCCCACGTCCCTGCATGGGAAGACTTGGACCCCCTCTCTCCTTCCACTCTCCCTCTGGCTTAAGGCCATGAACATTGCAGCATAAGCAAGTTGGGTCCACTTGCCCTCCCCATGGCAATGGCTCTGGAGTTTCAAAATGAGACTCTCATCCTCACTGCCATGTGGAGGCCAAGCGACTCCTCCTTCAAGGGCCACGAGGGGCCACTTACGCTTGCTTAGTTGGACCAACCTGGCCTGCACCATGTTTTTCGATGCAAACCCACCCCAATCGGCCAGGATCTTGCCCAAAGGAGAATCCTTGGGGATGTCTGCTGGGGTGGGACGCCCCAGGCGTGCTGAACAAACACCCATCCTTGGCTCAGCCCCTGCCCAGTACCTGACAGTTAATGGAGTAACGACTCACCCACCGGCTGGATGCAACTCGTCCTTTCAAGAGTTCTCCCTACACCAAGGCTGAATGGCTGGCGTTCGTGGGATCCGCAGGTGCCCCGGGAACACAATCGTCCCCCTACCCCACGATCCTAGAACCTGTAATCTTACAAGCCAGACTGTTCTCACACACCACCGGGCGCCAGATGTTCCCGCGTTTCACCAGGAATTTGTTACCGAGCCCTGATCCGAAGTGCAATACCTCCAGAACTCCGCCCACCTGGGTCTTAACAACGGGGCCGGTTCCCTTTTATTTTTACAGGGCGTCCCCTGTTTCACGTTGGCGCTTTTCCTTCGAGGAGCTAAAAATCTGCTTCCTCCTATCTGGCTCCTTTGTTCAGTACCCTGAGTCAGATCTAGAGAGAGAAAGGGGCTGCCAGAGAAATTTGGATGTGAAATGAGGTCAAATTGTTGGTCGGAGGGCCCTCCTTGCAGCCGTTTCTCTCCCCAACCTGTCCCAGAATATCTGGACCAAGGTCGCCGGAATTTTAGCCTAAAAAATTGATTTTTGGAACTTCCAAGCAAGTCCCTTCGTGGTAAAGCCAAATTATGTTATCGACCGCGTTTCTGGGGGATCGGGTCCCTTAAGGAGAGAGCCGATCCGGTCCTGAGGGAACGGACCTTGGCGAAGCCAAAAGAAGAATATAAGCCGCAATACAACCTGAAGCCTGGAATGAAGAAGGTCCGCCAAGTTGAAGGAAAATCCGCCAAGGAGTTTTATTGAGCAATTCAGCTGAAAAGGACGCTAATAGCGATCATTCAATCTACTAGCGTAACATATGTTTCAAATAAAGTCATATTTATACAGTGTTTCGGTCTGACAGCCCTTTGAATTTCCCGCCCCGCTTCCCTGCCCATCTGATCGCGGATAGGCTGAGAGGTTGAACGAGGCGGGCTTTCGTTTCCCGCCTTGCCCTGCTGGCCCAATGGGGAGCCGTTTTTTGTCCCCCCTCGGGCCAATCAGAGAGGAGGAGGCGGGAGCTATAGAAACAATGCGGTGACCGGACAGGAAACATCGGATTAATTCTGGCCCAGCCAATTTCTAAAGGAATTAATGACACCCATCAAGGATGTCCGGGGTCCTGTCACGTTCGCAGATTTTAGATATGTCTTTGGGGTGTCAGACAGGAAGTGGTGATGGGTGGTGATGAGCCATCATTGACGGCCCCACAGGGTGCCTTCCTGCGGCGTCCTGGCCTGAGATGTGACAATGTTTGCCTTGGGGGCGAGTCACCTTTAGGAGTTTGGTGACTCGCCCTATATTGTCCATGCGATCGGAATGAGATGGGATTAAACTGTGGCAGATTATCCTTTGTTTTTGGGAAGGGAGGTCTGAGTCATGGGGCTAGAGTTCAGGTTGGGGTCATAATATTTCCCATTTGATTTCATGATCTGTCAATTATATGGGATAAAATGAAAATTAAAAATAAAGTTGGAATATAAACCCAGCTGGGAAAAAACACATATTTTCCGGGGATCCCAAAGAGTGTAAATACATATAGGCAGATAGGTAGATAAAGGAGAATCCATAAAGGTGGGTGACATTGCATAAAGGGGAATCATGAATGATATAAACAATATAAATGAGCAATAGAAAACATTTGATAGGAACGAAGTTCACAACATCTGGGGAATCCAACATAGAAGTAGGGTTCAAGCAGCATGATTTCACAATCCATGAAGTTAGCCCAACAATTTGAAATTCATACAGCAGTGAGTCATGTACATAGAATATGAAAATTCACAAATACATGAGGGGAAAGAGTTCATAAGGAATTCATAGAGATGGCATGGGGAAGGGGCACATATGGGTTAGTAAGTCTTTGGAGGTACAGGATTTCATAAGTCCAAGGGGTAGGTGTGGGGAAGAGTGTTCTTCTCTTTCATAAAATTATGAAATTATGAATGAAACGTGGAGGGCCCCCGTCCGGGCATCCCTTGGCAGCTGTAGAGGGTGAGGGTCCTCGGTGAACTATGTCTCCCCCGCGAGAGAGCGATCCCCCCATCCCCATTTCACAGAAAGGGGCCAGGGAGAACCATTCCGCGAGTCGCGGGGAGAGAAAAACCCGGGATAAAGCAGCAACTTGGCTTGGAAAGAAACGCGGTTCCGTTTGACAGTCAGCTGTTGAGATGCCGAAAACTGGACCGATTCCGGGTCTGCTGGTTGTCTTCGAGTCAGGAGCCTTAGAAAGGGTTAAGACTAAAAGAGGAGCGTTCTAGGGGTAATTTTGATAGAGATATGAGCCAATTTATATCGACCGCCATGTTAATCTATGGCAGGGAAACCTCAACCGGAGTTTAAAGGGACGGGAGGGAGAGAGAGATTGCATGCAAAGGAAAGGAGTCAGAGAAAAGATACAAAATAACCAGATAGAGAGTGTTATTGTTAAAATAAATGCTACTTTTATTGGGGGGATTTGTTACATAGTTCAGGGAAGAGGAAAATGAAGGAAAAAGGTCTTTTAATAATAGTCTGTTGCGGTCCCGCTCCGTTCTTTTGGAGAGTAATCTATGGAACTCTCTGCAGCGTTTTCAAATCAATTTGAAAGCGGGGGCGACGGTTATCAAAAAGAGCTCTGACAAAAGCAGTTACGACTGGGGAAGAGGGAAAGAAGGGGGAAATGGATTAGAAAATTTCAGGGCTACTTAAAGAAGGCCACGATCAAGCATCCAGCCAAAACGTTCATAATGCCAAAGCATTCTCCTGTGCTCTCATCTATATATATAAAAGGGTAATGAAATTTCAGCCTAGGACAAAACAACAAAACTACATATCCCAGAAACACTAAACTTGGCAACACAACCCCTCATCCATGCCTCTACGTTCATACAACAAAAAGAAAAGAAAAATAAAGTCCTAATTAGAGGGAGAGGAATAATTGTTTTTATCCAATTGCTGCCAGTTAGAAGGCTAAGCTCCGCCCACTTGGTCTCCTAGCAACCCACTCAGCCCAGGAGACAGGCACAGTTAGGCCTCACTAGGCCTCTTCCATACTGCCTATAAAATACAGATTATCTGATTTGAACTGGATTATATGGAAGTAGACTCAAGGCCCTTCCACACAGCTATATTACCCATTTATAATGGACTTAATGTCAGGGGAAAACCTTTACCCTTTACCTTAACTACCACCAATTCCTCAATACTTTATTTCCCATACCTCCAGACTTCGCCACAGCAATGTGTGGCCGGGCACTTATTAAAATTAAAGTAGAAGATACTAGCTTAAATCCAGCTGATGTCCATTCAATGAAATTTAAATAGGAACCATTGCTGTTTCCCTGCTTTGTCTGAGTTGCTTTAATGGCCATTGATAAAATATATGTCTACCCCACCCCTACCCTCGCCATGAGCTATAAAAGGTCAAGACTTACGTTTTCCCCTTAGTTTTTCCATAGTAGCTTGTACTGTTTTGGAAGCTATGATTCTGAAACAATTTGTACATTTTCATATCCTTCATTATAACCAAGGTGAAAGAAGTAAGTGTAAAAGCTGGCTTGCAGTTAAACATCAAGAAAACCAAGACTATGGCAACCAGTCCTAATTAGAGGGAGAGGAATAATTGTTTTTATCCAATTGCTGCCAGTTAGAAGGCTAAGCTCCGCCCACTTGGTCTCCTAGCAACCCACTCAGCCCAGGAGACAGGCACAGTTAGGCCTCACTAGGCCTCTTCCATACTGCCTATAAAATACAGATTATCTGATTTGAACTGGATTATATGGCAGTGTAGACTCAAGGCCCTTCCACACAGCTATATAACCCATTTATAATCTTATATTATCTGCTTTGAACTGGATTATCTTGACTCCACACTGCCATATAATCCACTTCAGTGTGCAGTCGGACACAACTGGACTTAATGTCAGGAGAAAACCTTTACCCTTTACCTTAACCACCACCAATTTTTTCTCAATACTTTATTTCCCATACCACCATACTTCGCCACAGCAATACGTGGCCGGGCACAGCTAGTACTCTATAAACAGTAATTTATTGTCGAAGGCTTTCATGGCCGGAATCACAGGGTTGTTGTGAGTTTTCCAGGCTGTATGGCCATGTTCCAGAAGCGTTCTCTCCTGATGTTTCACCCACACCTATGTCACGCAACCTCTGCCATAGATGTGGGCGAAACGTCAGAAGAAAATGCTTCTGGTACATGGCCATAAAGCCTGGAAAACTTACAACAACCCAACAGTTATTTATCTGAGTGACATTTCATCCACTCAGAGCTCATTGTGAGGATAAATACTCTAAACGGTCCTAAGGATTAGAAGATGGACCCCATAGTCCACACATATTATTTCTGGAGACCAAATGTGTGCCTTTTCAAAATGCGAAACTCTCAAAAGTCCTAAGACTTTATCACACAAAATTGATAAAATGCAATAATGGGAGGATAAATTCACCTTTGCATGATATTTTGTTTCCCCTATAGTCACATAGTATATGAATCATTATTGTATTATTTCTTTTCACTGATGAGAAAAACAAACAAACAATGAATCCAATATCATTGTTTTTCCTTGTGTGATAATGTCCTCAAACAGCTGCAGTCCTGATATTGTGAAATGGAGGAAACTGTGCAACTGCAGAAGTGTAGCAAAACGGGAAAGGGGGAAATAGAATAAACACACACATGTTGTTTAGGACAAATAAGGATAGGAAGAGAGCTTTTACCAGAATTACACAATTGCATCAAGGTGTGAAAGTGATTGATCTAATAATAGTCTGCTCCTGTTTGCTTAAAGAAAAAAAATTGTGATGAGACAACAGGCTGGGGAGATAACGCCTATGGAGCAGTAGGTTGATATACCCGTCGTAATTATATATATTTTTCTGCGTTTGCATCTTCACAAATAAATTAATGTTTGAAAATATAATGTCAATCCAAGGGCTGGAGGTTTGTGAACAAAAAGGAGTCATTTTATTTTGTACACAGCATATTTATTTATTTATTCACAGTATTTATATTCTGCCTTTCTCACCCCGAAAGGGACTCAGGGCAGATTATAGAACACATATATGCATCAAACATTCAATGTTGTTTTTATACACAGACAAGACAGACAATTGAACATAGATAGAGGTATATAGGCTTTTCCCATCTTCGGCTTCTTGGAGGCTTGCGCTCGGTTCCAGGGGGGTGCTGTCGCTCCATCTCTCTGCTGAAGAGCTTTTAAAATAACTCTTTTGGTTGAATTGTTGGCATTTCCTTATGGGTGCCTTAATACCTCCCTGCTTTTAAGTGGTCCCTATTTTTCTACTCACATTTTTCTTTCGAATTGCTAGGTAGGCGAAAGCTGGGCTAAAAATCAGAAGCTCACCCTGATCCGGGCTTCGAACAGTCAACCTCTCGACTGACAAGATTTATTGCAGCTGGTGGTTTAACCTGCTGTGCTAAAGCCTGGCCCAGCTCTATGCCTAAGAGACCCCACATAGAGTTACAAGATTGACTGTGGGAATTTACTCTTGTAACTTTAAGACCAAAGGACGAGATGCCATACAACTATGTGAAGCTGAATGGGGGTATTTATTTATTTATTTGTTTATTTACAGCATTTATATTCCGCCCTTCTCACCCCGAAGGGGACTCAGGGCGGATCACATTACACATATAGGCAAATATTCAATGCCTTTTAACATAGAACAAAGACAAACAAACATAGGCTCTGAGCGGGCCTCGAACTCATGACCTCCTGGTCAGAGTGATTCATTGCAGTTAATTGCAGCTGGCTTGCTCTCCCGCCTGCGCCACAGCCCGGGTACCTGTTTTGCTTTCCCTTTGAACTTTCAACTACCACCATTCCTTCCCAACAGAGTTAGGGGGTATTCAGGAAAGACAGAAGAGAAGTATTAAGCTCTGTTTCTGGTGCCATATTTTCAGAGCCTCTCCACCTCACTCTCCAATGGGAAGGCAAGAACTATGTTGGGAGGGACGACTGCAGATGAAAGCTTGAGGCTGAAAGGGAAGAGAAGGCATTTGCTCATCTTCTTTGAGATTTGTGATGCACTGTTATGTCCTCAATATGTTTGGGCTAAAAGCTACAAGAGCCCATTCTGAATCCAAAGTGGCAACTCTACCTCTAGACATCTCCCTACCTTCCTGAGATCATAGCATACTGAGCCCAGTGCTTTTCATCCAGTGCTGGATGAAAAAGGCTGAGTTTAAGGAAGGGACGGCATTGTTCACAGTGCTGTTCAAAGGTACTTTGGTTTACTTTGTCTTCCCCACTTGGGCTGGGTTAGGCTATGTGACAATCTGTAAAATCAGTAATAGCATGGAGATGGGTGCCAACAGGGATCAGTCCTGCTCTTTATGTTTTCCAGTACAAACTGAATGAGAAATGATATTTTGATGATATTCCATATTGATGATGTTCTAACCATAGAAAAAGGCGATGACCAAGAGGAAGCAATTTGAGAACATGTTAGCAAACTACAACAGCTCTTCCAAAGATGCTGGGAACATCTTTTAACATTAAATTTTAAAATAAATACAGCTAAAAAGAAAAGTTCTGGAGGAAAGGCAGAACATAAAGTAAATCATCACCACTACCATGCCAAATTTTGACAACATATTGCCTCTCATTCTTTCAGCCTTACTTCTTCAAAGTTCCCCTTAATGATGGGCTAATGAATCCCATGGTGAGCAGGGACTTGGCCTCCAGCTACAGGTGAATTAATGTCTCTCTTGCCATATGTTTTGATGGCTGTGCGGCTCTGTACTATTTGAGAATCACTTTTCTGAATGAAGTTCATGACAGGAGGAGTGATAAGCTTAGTGGGCTTGAACCGCTGCCGTGCAGTGATCCCTGGCAGCAAGGGAAGACCACGTTATTTGCCAGTGTTGCAAGTCAACTCCTTGAAAGAAGGTTATCAGTTCCAGTGGCTTGTTTCACTCTCAGGGCTCAAAAAGTGAAAAGCTTCTAATCTCATTTAATCCTCTACATGAAAAAGAAAGCAGGGTTTGCTTTTCCTTTAGCTGTCAGAATGATAATTAGAGATTTTGACAGTGGAGTAACTGCTGTTGGGTTTCCCATTTAATACCATTCTAGTTCCAACCAATTAAAAGGTCAAATTGGACAAGACTCGGGTAGAGATTTGGGGATTATATGTTTGTCTGTTGAATAAATAATAGCTACGAAGCATTTTGCCTTCATATTAGGACTCTCTTTATCCATTTTTAAAACATCTTTTATCAAATTTCAGTAGATGTTCAGTTGACATCCTTAGGCATCCACTACAGGTGATTTGTAGAACAAATAAAGGGATTTGACTCCATAATGGACGAAGGCACTCAGTCCACAAACTGTTATGCGTATTCTTTTGCACTACTCCCTACCTTACAGGATTGACTGCATGTACATGTCTGTATGTATATGCCTTCTATATATATAAAAGGGTAATGAAATTTCGGCCTAGGACAAAACAACAAAACTACATATCCCAGAAACACTAAACTTGGCAACACAACCCCTCATCCATGCCTCTACGTTCATACAACAAAAAGAAAAGAAAAATAAAGTCCTAATTAGAGGGAGAGGAATAATTGTTTTTATCCAATTGCTGCCAGTTAGAAGGCTAAGCTCCGCCCACTTGGTCTCCTAGCAACCCACTCAGCCCAGGAGACAGGCACAGTTAGGCCTCACTAGGCCTCTTCCATACTGCCTATAAAATACAGATTATCTGATTTGAACTGGATTATATGGAAGTAGACTCAAGGCCCTTCCACACAGCTATATTACCCATTTATAATGGACTTAATGTCAGGGGAAAACCTTTACCCTTTACCTTAACTACCACCAATTCCTCAATACTTTATTTCCCATACCTCCAGACTTCGCCACAGCAATGTGTGGCCGGGCACAGCTAGTTACTTATTAAAATTAAAGTAGAAGATACTAGCTTAAATCCAGCTGATGTCCATTTAATGAAATTTAAATAGGAACCATTGCTGTTTCCCTGCTTTGTCTGAGTTGCTTTAATGGCCATTGATAAAATATATGTCTACCCCACCCCTACCCTCGCCATGAGCTATAAAAGGTCAAGACTTACGTTTTCCCCTTAGTTTTTCCATAGTAGCTTGTACTGTTTTGGAAGCTATGATTCTGAAACAATTTGTACATTTTCATATCCTTCATTATAACCAAGGTGAAAGAAGTAAGTGTAAAAGCTGGCTTGCAGTTAAACATCAAGAAAACCAAGACTATGGCAACCAGTCTGATTGATAACTGGCAAATAGAGGGAGAAATGTAGAGGCAATTACAGACTTTGTATTTCTAGGTGCGAAGATTACTGCAGACGCAGACTGCAGCTAGGAAATCAGAAGATGTTTACTTCTTGGGAGGAGAGCGATGACCAACCTCAATAAAATAGTGAAGAGTAGAGACATCACACTGGTAATGAAGATCTGCATAGTTAAAGCAATGGTATTCCTCGTAGAAACCTATGGATGCGAGAACTGGACCATAGGAAGACTGAGCAAAGGAAGATGGACGCTTTTGAACTGTGGTATTGAAGGAAAATTCTGAGAGTGCCTTGGACCGCAAAATGATCAAACCAGTCCATCCTCCAGGAAATAATGCCAGACTACTCACTGGAGGGAAGGATATTAGAGGCAAAGATGAAGTACTTTGGCCATATAATGAGAAGACAGGAAAGCTTGGAGAAGACAACGATGCTGGGGGAAATGGAAGGAAAAAGGAAGAGGGGCCGACCAAGGGCAAGATGGATAGATGGTATTTGTGAAGTGACTGGCTTGACCTTGAAGTAGCTGAGGGTGGCGACGGCTGACAGGGAGTTCTGGCATGGGCTAGTCCATGAGGTCATGAAGAGTCAGAAACAACTGAACGAATAAACAACAACAAATTATCCTTCAAGAAACTGCTGTGGCAGCCCTAAAGTCTACTTGTTCATTTGATATCCATTGGATGATTGTAAATAAATTGCTTCATAATGGCATCCCGTTCCTGTGTTTGTGCCTGCATCCTGAATGTTTACATTTGGATCTGTACTGGTATTGATAGTTTTATTAAAGTGTAAATGTCTACATAGTCCAAGATCAACTACTGTAAAACCAGAAAATCTCATCTTTATTGAGAAACCTAATGGCTGGTTTTCATTCTGAGGCAAGAGGCTGTTGCTCTTGATGCTTCCTAACTAGAAAAGGCACAGGAAATTAAGTTCAGAATTTCTGGCAAACTCTAAAACTTTTTTTCAGGAATGGTTAACTCTGAAACGTTTTAAAAAGAAGTCATTGCAGAATTTTAAAATGAACACAGCCTAAGCTGCTGAACTTCATTATGCCAGGGATTTTGTAGTTTATTAAAAATATAATAATGTCATGAAGGCAGCCCTAGTCATGCATACAAATATGTGTATGATTATATTATATTCATAAGTCAGGTCTAACTAGTTATACACCACAGATGTGAATCATCCCCATTAGTATACTGGCAAAGTTATGTGTTGGGGGAATATTGGCAGATGCTAGACTCAAAGAGGACATCTGGCCCCTTTCACACTACATCATTAAAGTGCGATCATTCCACTCTAATGGCAACATCCTATGGAATACTGGAAGCGGTATTTAGAATTCTTAATAGCATGAGAGTTTTGATAGGGTGAGGTAACACTAAATATGTGTACAAACAAATAAAGGCACAGGTCTTGCTGTTATGAAGTGCCTTCAAGTCAACTTCAACATATGGTGACCATATGAATGAAATACCTCCAAGGACTTGTCTATACTGGCAAAAACCAGAAGCGTCTTCTGCAGACTCCATTTTAAACACTGCACAACAGATCCAAGCAAATGTCTAAAATATCACACAAGGCCTAGGCTCCCTATTAGGATGTTTCTGGAGCCCATCACATGAAATAGGACTACTTCTGGCAGAGCTCCACCCTGGAAGTGTCCTAGGATGGGATTCGGCTGCCTGCCGGATTTTCCCCACTACCCCACAAATATCCCTGTTTCCCCCCAGCTGTGATGAGGTTCTAGGTGATGTTCAGAAATGTTTACTGTTGTCAAAATTTTCAGGAAGCCAACATTGAGCTAAGAGGTAGAGTTGTGCATGGATCTTGTTCCATCTCCCAGGGTTTTGATTTTACAAGTTGCCCATAGTTGCAGGAATAGCACTTGTTTGCATCTCTTCCAGGGCTGTTGCAGATTCTGCAGCAACCTGATAGTTCAACTATTAGCAGAGTTTATAGCCAGTTTGCAAAGCCTTGCTGCTATAGGCTTGAAAAGTATCCTTTTGTTCTGGAGACCGCCCCTTTTTCTGGGGAAAGAAGTCTCCATTTTGAGAAGCCTCTTCTGCCTTCTAGACAGGAAGAAGAAACAACTTAGATGTGCTTGTGTGGCCAAGCCAGGCCAACTCTGACAAGGCCATCATAAGTACTGACCTGCCTTTAAAACCAGTGCTGAGCATAGATAGGGGAAAGACCTGTTCTTTCTAATAGCTTAACACTGGGGCAAAGAACATCTCCGGATTTCTTTGCCACTGGAAGAAGCCCTACCAACTTCGCCTCAAAAACTAGCTTTGAGCTTAGATAGTTATAGACCTTTTTGATAGCAGCTCAGGGCTAGGGTAAAGAGGATCTCAGGATCTCTTCGCCTTTGGTGGAAGTTAACCCAGCAACTAAAGGGGAAAAGCAAGAAAGGACATCTGCAAGGTTTTATAAGTTGACTGTTTTTATTTGCAACCTTAACTACATGTGCCAAGTCTGCCAAGGACTTTGTGAAAATAAAATTTTGTTTCATTGTTCTACTTGAAGTGCCTTTGGTTACTGGGATTTTCAGAGCTTCTAAGTAAGGCCCCCGCAGTTCACCTGGGCAAAGGAAGAAGCACATCTTAAAGCTTTAAAAGGTGCCTGGGTGTGACGGCATAGATCTGTTTTTTGCAGTTTCCTTTGGTCAATCTGGCTTCCTCAGTTTGTTCAGATGTACAAAACGGCAAGGGCCTAGCCGTTATGGATCCCCCTCTGTAATTTGACCACCTGGCAGCCAATCTCGGCTCCTCCTCCCCTATTCATAGGGAGTCATAGGGAGGAGGGAGCAAGCTTGTTTTCTGCTGTCTTGGAGATTAGGACATCGAACAATGGCTTTATACTACAGGAAAGGAGATTCCACCTGAACATTAGGAAGAACTTCCTCACTGTGAGAAGTGTTCAGCAGTGGAACTCTCTGCCCCGGACTGTGGTGGAGGCTCCTTCTCTGGAGGCTTTTAAGCAGGCTGGATGGCCATGTTTCAGGGTTACTTTGAATGTGATTTCCTGCTTCTTGGCAGGGGGTTGGACTGAATGGCCCACAAGGTCTCTTCCAACACCAGGATTCTGTGATTCTATTCGGCATCACAGTTTAATCTTTTTTATTAATCCCAGTAAACAAAAAGAAACCCTAATTCCCTGAAAACTACTACCAGTTACATCTCCTCTAGAGTAGAAACTAGAAACAGCTGTAAGGAAGCATTAAACCCAAAGCAGAAACGAGATTGAGACATGCCAGGAAAAAAGAGGTTTTTTTTTAAAAGGATGCCAGAGAGGATAGCTCCAGAAAGTCATTGCTCTTCCTGGAAGTGGAGAAGCCTCCTTAAAATGCTTTGGAAAGAGTGTGTGGGGTGGTGAAGGTCTGGGAGAGAAAGTGTGCCCACCTGCCTGCAGTGCCTCTCCTCTATATAATAATAATAATAATAATAATAATAATAATAATAATAATAACAACAACAACAACAACAACAACAACAACAACAACAACCCTATCAGGACCTCAAGATTGAACTTCAAAGACTCTGGCAGAAACCAGTGCAGGTGGTCCCAGTGGTGATGGGCACATTGGGTGCCATGACAAAAGATCTCAGCCGGCATTTGGAAACAATAGACATTGACAAAATTACGATCTGCCAACTGCAAAAGGCCACCCTGCTGGGATCTGCGCGCATCATCTGAAAATACATCACAGAGTCCTAGACACTTGGGAAGTGTTCAACTTGTGATTTTGTGATATGAAATCCAGCATATCTACCTTGTTTGCTGTGTCATAATAAAATAATAATAATAATAATAATAATAATAATAATAATAATAATAATTTTATTTTTATACCCCTCTCCATCTCCCCGAAGGGACTCGGGGCGGCTTACATGGGGCCAAGCCCAGACATCAACAATATAAAAACAAAGCAATAAAACAGATCAAACAATAAAAACAAGTCATAAAAATCACATACAAAAACATAATGATAAAATCTTGGATTGGATCCAGAGTAACTGGGCCAAAGTGCTAGTTATGTAGAAACAGAGTAGAAACAGCTTTAAGAAGCCTCCTTAAAATGTCTTGGAAAAAGTGTGCGGCATGGTGCAGGGGCCTGGGAGAGAAAGCACATGCACCTGCCTGCAGCACCTCTCCTTTAGAATAGAAACAACTTTAAGAAGCCTCATTTTAATGCCTTCCAAAGAGTGCATGGTGTTGTGCAAGCCCGAGAGAGAAAGCATGCACGCCTGCCTGCAGTGCCTCTCCTCTAAAGTAAAAACAGGTAAGTAGCCTCCTTAAAGTGTGTGCGCTCGCCTGCAGGGTAGAAATACCTTAAATGCCTAAAATGATGGAAAGGAGAGCCTGGGAAGCCACGCCTCCCATAATGGGCTGGATAGAAAACAAATCTTTCAGCACCGCAGAGGGAAAACAGATATCTGCTCTCCTGAATTCGGGAGGCTCTCAAAAAAATGGATTGGGGCCCCCACCGAAATCCAGGATAC
The DNA here is from genome assembly GCF_035594765.1 of Anolis carolinensis. Taxonomy (NCBI): domain Eukaryota; kingdom Metazoa; phylum Chordata; class Lepidosauria; order Squamata; family Anolidae; genus Anolis; species Anolis carolinensis. The sequence goes on from NC_085845.1 coordinate 81,696,909, forward strand.
CGAAACAGATTGCAGTTTACCCCGAATGCACAAGCTGTGATGTCTCAGGTACCTTTGGCCCCTGATCCAGCAGCCATTGCGGATCAAAATGAAGAGAATTTGGGTTTTTTCCCACCTCAGCAAGATTCAATCCCTTTCCAGATGTCTCCTGTTGACATTGCAGAACCAGAGCCAATTAGGAATGCCCTTGAAATGTTGCTAGCTCTTCCCGGATCTCCGGAGAATTTAGAATTTGATAGAAGGGCTACTTTCCAAACAGATCGCTCTCGAAGACAAAGTTTAAGGAGAAGTGTGAGATTAGCGGAGCGAGGAGATTGTGGCTAAGCCAGTTCTCCTGGGAAGAATTGAGGAGGCAAGCATCTGGCGCCTCGTTGTTAGCAGCTCGTTCTCTTGGGAACATTTGGGGAGTCACGCACCTGCTTTGGGGAAGGTTTTGGACTTCAATAAAAGTTCTGCGCAGAGAATCTCTGTTGCGGTGTCAACTGAACTTCTGATTGAAGAATACATCGTCTCTTGATCCTGAGCTTCTAAGCGGCCCGTTGGCACGCTTACTCTCGAGTAGACCGGGCGTAGCGGCTCGTCCCTTGCCAAGTTTGGACTGCATTTCAGATCCACCACGAACAGCCTTGCCTTGCCTTGAAACCTTGTTCTGGACTATTATTTCAAGTACTTTCCTGAGGAACTTGCTTCTTTCCCCACTCAAACTTCCAATAAGTTTGAGTGTGTTTTGGTTATTGGATTTTGGACTTTGGACTCTAATATTGGACATAAAACTTTCATTCTTTGGACTAATTCTGATCTTTTCTAAAAGGTCAACTGTTTGACTATCTATTCTGCTTATCTTTGTTTGAAACTTGTATTGCTTAAATAAAGATATTAGATTGTTTATTGGCCTCCGTGTTGGTTCCCAGTGTTCGCGCTGCCTAGGGGTGTTACACAAGTCTACTAAGGTGACCCCATTTGGAGTTGAGGTCCACGGTTTAAGAAGCAGTGATCTAGGCAGCACTCTATGAATTAACATAAACGTGCTGAATCCAGTGCTTCTCTGAAGTATATTCATACTGGAATAAATTGCCTACTGTAGATGAACTCCAAGTCATCGCATCTTTTAAAGTCCTACTCAGACCCGGGCCGTGTCTTCCTTGATTGAAATTGAAACTCATCTGTAATGCAGTTTTCTTCTTGTTTTATTTCCTTCTATCTTATCTTCCTTTTCTAGTAAGTTCTGTTTTCTCACCATATGCCCAAAAGATTACAGTCTTGGTTTATCATCTTGGCTTCTAAGGCATAGGAATTGCCTGCAACATCCAGTCATGTTTCTGTACCACAGAGACAGTAACACATTTTTGGAAAGAAACACCATTTTCAAATTTTATTTTTAATCAAACTACATGACTGACTTTTAGCTGTATCACTGCCTGCGGGTGGCATTTTCATGTAAATCTTGAACAGCGGCACACAATTAACTTGAGTGATTCTACTGGTGTGAGAGAGTGGCTAATGGCTACATTATTAGCTATTTGAAGAGCTGGTGGAGAGGAAACTGAAGTAGCACAGAAAAATGTGTGAAGGGAGGAAATCGTTCTTTTTTATGACATTGTGAAAAGAGCCTCTTTTAGTGTGTATATAGTTTCCTTTTCTTGATGGAAGTCTTATATTAAAAATGACACTGGGATGTTTTGTCTTTATATTTCATTCATGATTTTCATGACAGGTTTTAAGCCAAAGCAAAGCTGCAGTGCACAGATTTCTGTTACCAGAAAAAAATATATTTGCTTTTGGGCAAGCTGAAAAGAGAGATGGCCTTGTTGGATAAATGGTTGAGCCTGCATAGAGGAAAGTTGAAATCTGTGCTCAGGGAATAAAGCTCAAAATTGCCTACCAATTTTTAATGTTCTTGGAAGCTAAGCAGGTCAACTATTTCGATGAGAGACTGCCAATGAGTCTCAAGTTCTGTAGTCTATATTCCAAATCAACTCTGAGGCCCCTTCTACACTACCATATAATCCAAATTGATGAAGATGCACCTGACTGAAATATAATTTTTATTAATTGTTAGAATGGGGCTCTGTGGCAAAAGGGGAGAGAAACTGTAAGATGGGCAAATTAGCCTGTATGATGAGGTTCTTCTATAAAGGAACTCAATGAATGAATGAATGAATGAATGAGAGGAAATGGTTTGGTTATTTCTACCATTTGATAATTGTGTAATGGATCTTGCCTACCTTACAGGGTTGGTGAGTGTCCTGCCTTGCAGGGCTGGTGTGCAGCCATTTTGCAGGCCTTGCTTGCAGAAGCTCAGCAAAGCAGGGGGGAGGAGAGATTGGACAGCCATTGCAGTGGAAGCAGTCTGATTGGCTGATGCAAATGAGAAGTTGCTTAGCAACTAGAGATGGGCGGAGCCAAAGTGACAGTTGGAACTAGGCAGGCAAAGAATTCTTTTTCAGTTGGCTGGGAGTTTGAAATGTTTACACAGAATTCAAGTTATAGAACCATCCTGTATAAGAGAAAAGCCTAACTTGTTAATGAAACCACTATGCATCTTTATTGTTATTGAAACCACTACTCATTCTTTACTGTTCAAATACAAATAAACAACAACTTGTTTTTCCTCACATAAAGTCTCTCTCGATATCCTAATTACAGAGGAGGATCCTGAATATAACAGTGGTGGCAGCATTAGTAGAGGCAGTGAGTTTCAAAAAACTTCATATTTTTGGTGGCAGCTGAAAATAAAAGCCTTCGCAATTTTGGCAATTTTATATATATATACTAGCTGTGCCCGGCCACGCGTTGCTGTGGCGAAGTATGGTGGTATGGGAAATAAAGTATTGAGGAATTGGTGGTAGTTAAGGTAAAGGGTAAACATTTTCCCCTGACGTTAAGTCCAGTCATGTCTAATTCTGGGGGTTGGTGCTCATCTCCATTTCTAAGCCGAAGAGCCGGCGTTGTCCGTAGACTCCTCCAAGGTCATGTGGGATGACTGCATGGAGCGGCGTTACCTTCCCACCGGAGCAGTGCCTATTGATGCACTCACATTTGCATGTTTTTGAACTTCTGGGTTGGCAGAAGCTGGAGCTAACAGTGGGGGCTGTCTACGCTCCCCCAATTCAAACCTACGGCCTTTCGGTCCAGAAGTTCAGCAGCTCAGCGCTTTAACACGCTGCGCCATCAGGGGATATTATTTCCTAAAAGTTGTGATTATACAATATTTCTGATTGTTTTTCTGTTTTTTTGTCTCTTGGAGGCAAGTATGAATGCTGCAATTAGGAGAAATGATTAGGATGTAATGGCCTTGCAGCTTTAAAGCCTGGCTGTTTCCTCTGAGTGATTTTTTTGTTGGGAGGTGTTAGCTGGCCCTGATTGTTTCCTGTCTGGAATTCCCTTGTTTTCAGAGTGGTGTTGTTTGCGATATTTTATGTGCTTCTAATGTCTGTGGCCCTAAGAAAACAGAGGATTTGCCAGTCTTTGATGATGGGAATACTTTGTTGGGAGATGTTAGCTGGACCTGATTGTTTCCTGTGTGGAATTCCCCTTTTTTCAGAGTGTTGTTCTTTATTTAGTGTTCTGATTTTAGAGATTGTATTGTTCTGTTTTATTATACCACATCAATTTTTATATATTCTGATTTTAGTGTTTTTGAATACTTGGAGCCAGATTGTATTCATTTTCATGGTTGACCGCAACACAATAATAATAATAATAATAATAATAATAATAATAATAATAATAATAATGATAGTAATAATAATGACTTTGGTAATACACAGTGCTTCACTGCCTTCTCAGCTTCCTTTCTGGAAGAATCCTTTCTTGGGAGGTGTTAGATGGCCCTGATTGTTTCCTTTGTGGAATTTCCAATTTCACTGCTTTATTTACTTTCTTTATTTCTTTATTTACTGTCCTGGTTTTAGAGATTATATTGTTCTCATTATTCTATCCCAGAAATTATTTCATATCAAAGTAGAATCTCACTTATCCAACATTTGCTTATACAATGTTCTGGATTATTCAACACAGTCTGCCTTTTCATAATCAATGTTTTTGTAGTCGGTGTTTTAAATTCACTGTGATATTTTAGTGGTAAATTTGTAAATACTGTACAGTAGAGTCTCACTTATCCAACATAAACGGGCCGGCAGAATGTTGGATAAGCGAATATGTTGGATAATAAGGAGGCATTGAGGAAAAGCCTATTAAATATCAAATTAGGTTATGATTTTACAAATGAAATACCAAAACATCATGTTATACAACAAATTTGACAGAAAAAGTAGTTCAATACGCAGTAATGCTATGTAGTAATTACTGTATTTATGAATTTAACACCAAAATATCACGATATATTGAAAACATTGACTACAAAAAATGCGTTGGATAATCCAGAACATTGGATAAGCGAGTATTGGATAAGTGAGACTCTACTGTAATTACTACATAACATTACTGCGCGTGGAACTACCTTTTCTGTCAAATTTGTTGTATAATATGATGTTTTGGTGCTTAATTTGTATAACGATGACCTAATTTGATGTTTAATCGGCTTTTCCTGAATCCCTTCTTATTATCCAACATATTCACTTATCCTGCCGGCCTGTTTATGTTGGATAAGTGAGACTCTACTGTATATTGATAATCTTAAATTATCTGCTTAGAACTGGATTATATGAGGCCCCTTCTTCACAGCTGTATAAAATGCACACTGGAGTGGATTATATGGTAGTGTGGAGTCAAGATAATCCAGTGCAAAGCAGATAATATAAGATTATAAATGGGTTATATAGCTGTGTGGAAGGGCCTTGAGTCTACACTGCCATATAATCCAGTGCAAATTAGATAATCTGTGGAAGAAGCCTAAGTGAGGCCTAAATCTGCCTGTCCCCTAACTGCATCCTGGCTGTCCTTTGGCTGAATTGGTTGCTAGGCGACCAAGTGGGCAGAGGTTAGCCCTCTAAACTGGCAGCAATTGGATAAAAACAATTATTGCTCTCCCTCTAATTAGGACTTTATTTTTCTTTTCTTTTTGTTGTATCAACCTTGAGGCATGGGTGATGGGTTGTGTTGTCAAATTTCGAGGTTGGGGGGCCTGTAGTTTTGTTGTTTTGTGGGTCGCCGTGATGCCATCACTCTTTTATATATATAGATATATAGATATATACACACACACACACACATATACACACACATATACACACACATACATATATATATACAGTAGAATCTCACTTATCCAAGCTAAACAGGCCGGCAGAAGCTTGGATAAGTGAATATCTTGGATAATAAGGAGGGATTAAGGAAAAGCCTATTAAACATCAAATTAGGTTATGATTTTACAAATTAAGCACCAAAACTTCATGTTATACAACACATTTGACAGAAAACGTAGTTCAATACGCAGTAATGTTATGTTGTAATTACTGTATTTATAAATTTAGCACCAAAATATCACAATATATTGAAAACAATTCCCATAGCTTTTATGGTTGTTTTATGATTTGCATACTTAAAAAAACTTAATGTCTTACATTATTTAATTGCATTTTAAAATAACTTTTATATTTATATTTTTATTGAACATTTGGCATTGTTTTGAGTCAGTATTGCTTTTAAATATGTTGCTTGCTGTCTTAAGTCTCATTGTTGGAAGGCAGGATGTAATTAAACAAAATTATGCGGTGTCACAGAAAATTGACAAGATTTCCAGATTGACATTCATTTAACAGCAGCAAACAAAATTAAAAGGGGTTGGGGGGGGGGGGGTTGACAAAACACCATGATTAACCTATTTATGAGATTGAGAAGGAGTAACCACTGCCCTCTTTTGATTCCCTGGCCACATCTACATATAATGCACTTCAATGCAGTTAAATTGTATTATATAAGTCTACACTGATCATATAATGCATTTTCAAACTGCATTAAGTGGCAGTGTAGATAGGGTCCTAGTTTCCCTATACTCACTCACAGAAGTCAGAAAGCATAGAGAAAATATAGGGACGGGGCAGCAAGGGAGTGGTCCTGGTTGTCACTCCCATTCTTTTCTAGTTTCAGATGAATTGACTAAATGTGGTATTAATTTCCTAAAAAATAAATCACAGAACTGTACAGTGATATATGGTAAACCCCCATACTCACAGGACCACTACCCAAGATTTTACCTACCTACATCTGAATTTCCTCCAGATGATTCTATGGTATGGATCTATCAGAAGCTATCATGGAATCTCTTTGGAGATCCTAGCAAATTCTTCGAAAGGATACCTCTGTAGGGATTTGCTAAGTCTTTCAGTGGGACTCTATTGTATCTTTGGGGGAAAGTCTTTCATGGCAATGCTGCTGTTCAGTCGTTTAGTCGTCTCCGACTCTTCGTGACCTCATGGACCAGTCTACGCCAGAGCTCCCTGTTGGCCGTCACCGCCCCCAGTTCCTTCAAGGTCAACCCAGTCACTTCAAGGATACCATCCATCCATCTTGCCCTTGGTTGGCCTCTCTTCCTTTTTCCTTCCATTTTCCCCAGCATCGTGATCTTTTCCAAGCTTTCCTGTCTTCTCATGATGTGGCCAAAATACTTAAACTTTGCCTCTACTATCCTTCCCTCCAGTGAGCAGCCGGGCATTATTTCCTGGAGGATGGACTGGTTGGATCTTCTTGCGGTCCAAGGCACTCTCAGGATTTTCCTCCAGCACCAGAGTTCAAAAGTGTCTATCTTCCTTTGCTCAGCCTTCCTTATGGTCCAGCTCTCGCATCCATAGGTTACTATGGGGAATAAGATTTACTAATATCCATGATTTCCTGTTTTCACAGTAAATTCAGGAGTGTTTCCCCTGAAGATATGGACGTCATACTGCATGTTGAAGAACATACAATACCGGTAGTATGGCATTCATCTTCCGCATATTAATTTTCCTCCAAATGCTGATGGGATGTGAGCTTATCCACATCAAGATGTACTTAAAGCAGATAGATTCAGCTATGATTTTTTTTTTACAGATATGTGCCTTGCTGAAATGAACCCCTTTTGGTGCTTCCTGATGGAAGAAGCAACTACAATCAGAGCTGGGCTCTACACCAAGTCTTTTTATTCATGCCTTGAAAAGGCAATCACTTTGGATACTATCGTATATCATAATCATGTAGCAGAGTATTCGGCATAAATAATTCTTTCAGGGCTTTTCTTCTCTTTTCAGTGCCTACATGCCTCTTACTGCCATTTAATGCCCAGGAAAGTCCAGAGGGCAATATTTGGGCTTGCAGCCAGAAATGATATCTATTTCCCACCCAAGCAGCCTCATTATCTTTTATCTCCCAGTCAAAGGACTTAAGCCAGGCATTGCCTTGGTTCCTCATCCTCCCCAGGTCACCAAAGGACTGTGAGGACTTATATGAGGGTGAGGGAGGAAGAAATATCGGGGGGGGGGGGGGAGTGTTGCAGAAGGAGGCCTAAAGTAAAGGTACAAGTTTCCCCTGACATTAAGTCTAGTCGTATTCGACTCCGAGAGTTGGTGCTCATCTCCATTTCTAAGTTGAAGAGCTGGCATTGTCCAAAGACACCTCCTAGGTCATGCAGCCGGCATGACTGCATGGAACGCAGTTACCTTCCTGCTGGAGTGGTACCTATTGCTCTATTCACATTTGCATGTTTTTAAACTGCTAGGTTAGCAGAAGCTGGGGCTAATAGCGGGAGCTTACTCTGCTCCCTGGATTTGAACCGTCAACCTATTGGTCAGCATGCTCAGCAGCTCAGCGGTTTAACCCGCTGTGCCACCTTCCAAGGTGGGAGTTGTAGTTAAAAACTACACTGATAATAAAAGCAAAATTTAAAAGCCTAGAATGCTGAAACATTTCTCTGTACGTCCTCACAACAACATCCCAGTATTAAAACAAATGTGTTTCTATCGCCATTTCTTGTCAGAATATGGAATGTTTGGGTGAAAAGCTCAACATAACCTTTAGCTTAACTCATGGTCTCAGCTGGACAATTTATCTCCAACAAAAATATAAGATGCGGAGTTCTAACATTTTCACAAAGCCAGCATCATTTGGCCCCCTGCTAGTTCCAATGACTCAGTTCAGCACTTCAGTTATTGTATAAGTTGATAATGATGAGTGCAGGGAGATGGTACATTGGATACAAGGCAGGAAAACATTATTCATAGAACAAAATGTCAATAGAGCACCTCACATTTCAGGAAAAATGAAAACAGCAATAGTTGCCAGTTGATTCCTTTTGCAGGTGTTGGAATTGGGCAATGTATTAGTTCCAATAGCAAAGGCACTCCATTGCTTTGAAACAAAATGTCCAGCATAGTTGATGATAAGGAATGCAACTAATTGGAGGTAACCTAATTCAAGTCTGTTGCTGCAAGGAATATGTAAGAAATCTGTGAATCAGAGCCCATTGCATCTCCTGTCCCATTGTCCATCCTGTTTGTCATCTGCAGAAGATCAGGTGTGCCAGAAAGTATGCAAAATAGAAGGAGCAGTCTTTACAATCAGACAAAAAAGAAGAAGGAAAAACTGGAATTTCCTTGTGCATTGCTGCAAAGGGGGATGCAACTATTGCATCTAGGTTGCAACTTCAGTAAAAAAAAGATCTTGGGGTGAAAAAGACTTTAATATTTTGTGCCACTTCTCATAGGTAAAGGTAAAGGTTTCCCCTGACATTAAGTCTAGTCATTTCCGACTTTGGGTGTTGGTGCTCATCTTCATTTCTAAGCCAAAGAGCCAGCATTGTCCACAGACACCTCCAAGGTCATGTTACCTTCCCGACGGAGCAGTACCTATTGATCTACTCACATTTGCATGTTTTTGAACTGCTAGGTTGGCAGGAGCTGGGGCTAACAGTGGGCACTCATTCCGCTCCTGGGATTTGAACCTGGGACCTTTTTGTCCACAAGTTCAGCAACTCGGAGCTTTAACACACTGTGCCACCAAACCACCCCCCTCCCCCGGCCACTTCTCATACCATGAGGTAAAGACATGGAATCTAGATGTTTTACCCTCTGATTTCCACCAAAATCACCCATTCTTTGTGCCCAAAAGTTGAAAATGTATCACCAAAGTTTAGGTGTGATGGACCAATCTCTATTGGATTAGGTGGCTTGGAGGAAGAGATCCAATTCCATAATTCTCTTTATAAAAATGCCAATTTATTACTTTCCTGTAGGATTTTGAACTTTGTTTGCTTTTATTCATAACATGGATGTTTAGTTCCTGGTCATTTTATTTATTCACAGGATGTGAACTTTAATTTTAATGAGATTTAATGCATTTCAAAAATGATAGGGGACATTGAAGGAGGTGGGGGAGGCAATGGCTGACAGGGAACTCTGGCCTGGGCTGGTCCATGAGTCATGAAGAGTCGAAATCGACTGAACGAATAAACAACAACAAAGGTGACAGAGCTCTGAGATCCCCTCTCCTACAACCTCATCATACGGACTAATTTGTCTGTCATACACTGGTTCCTCTCTCCTTTTGTCATGGAGCCCATTACACAATGTACATCTACTTCCGATGTGGCTCTATGGTGGAAGGGGAGAGGAAGTTGTTGTGGAAGCAACAAGTGATGATGCGGGGCCTGGGGCAACAGGTTCTCCACACACCCTCAGGGATCCCACAGATTCACTACGATGCGGGGCAAATCCATATGCTAATGTAATAAGGTTCCTAGTCTCTACAAATGTGGAGGCAATTGAAGATATCAGGCATGGTGTTAGGGATTCCTCTTCTTCAGAAGAGGAAGGTGAGCAGGAAAGTGTTCATGAATCTGAAGGTGAGTTGGAATCTGAGGAGGAGATTTTGCAAGTACCCACATTTCAGGACAGGCGAAAGGAAACAGAGCAGAAACGTTGTTTAGCTAGAAATGCAGCTGAGTAATTAGGAACTGCCCTAGCAGCTGGGAGGGGACTCAGGGCTATAAAGCAGAAGCAGGTGCAGCCAGCTCTTGCTGGTAACAAACTGACTCTTTGCTTCCCTTGTGCCTGCTTCAAGTCTGCATCTGGGAAACTCCTCCTAAGTTTTTATTGCTGTTTCTTTATCTGAAGCAAGACTGCTATTTGATTTGGGAATTTAACAGAGACTAAGAACTGTGTTTACATTAAGACCTCCTTGCTTCCTTTTGCATTATTCCATTGAGTGTGCTGTCCTTTATGTTTTGCTGGAGTAAAGTAGTTTTCATTTACTTACCACAGTGTTTTAAGATAAAATAGGACACATGGTGGGCATGGTTGTTTAGGGTACTTTTTGGGAGAGCAGAATAAATGTGATTGCACTTAATAATTCCATTTCATACAGAAACACAAGACTGTTGCTGCAGAAACACCCCCCCCCCCCCCCCCCGGAGTATATTTTAGTTGCCAGTATAAAATTTAAATGGACAGCAGACTTCCAACATGTTTTTTCGCTTCCCTCTTAGGAGCAGCTGGATATTAATGACTTCATTGCCCTCTTTCTTTAATATTCTTTTCACTGTTTTCAGTGGCAATATTTCATTGGAAATTGAAGTTGTATTAAATTCCAATCTTTTTCAGTCAAAATTGGCTGGCTTTTCCTATTCTATCATTTTGTTTTTAGAGAACCAGCATAGTGCACTGGTTTGAGCATTGGACTATGGGCCTTATCACATTAGCATATGGATTTGCCATGCAACATGGCAAATCCCATTGGGTCCCAGAAGGGGGAGAAGAGAACCCATCGCCCCACACCCCGCACTGCCCAACTTACTGCTAGCCCCATCCCATGAGTAAAAGATAAGAGTATGGATTTTGAAACGGGAGCACCAAAGCAGATAATGAACACTTCGTTGGGGATGGACTTTCCCCTCTGGTCTGCAGGATGCCATTATGACCATCCGTTTCAAGTGGAACAACTGGCATTTGATATCAAAGACTTTCAACTGAATAGAGGCAGATGGACCTCAAAAAGAGGGATTCGGAGGTCCTTTGCCCAAATTCTTTCTAGGAGCCTGAAAGAAATTAAGATTAAGACCATCTCTTGGCTTTACAAGGACTTCCAATCCTATGATCACTCGACTCGCCTCATTACCACCTTTGAGGACAAGCGGTTAATAGAAGAACTATGGGCTCTCAGATCCCGGCTGAACTCTTGGGGTATCACCATCAGAAGGGTAATTGTAGACCACTCGACTCGCCCTCTTATGCCCAACCTGCCCTCACATACCCGAGCCCCGGCTAAGTCAAACAGGATGTTTAACCCTTTGTGCAGGTCCTCTTCCCCTGTAAATTCGCTTTCAGTTAAATCTGCTCAACCCCTCTCCATACCCTGCCCACAAGCCCTGCTTTTTAACACCTTGTCAAGCTGCTTCGAGAGATCTCCCTCCTTTGATAGGCTCTATCTGTCCCCTTCTCTAGACACTACACAAGATGGAGATCCTTGCAGCCCTTTGAATTCAGGGAACTGACTAGGCCCTCTTAATAACCTTTCAGTAGAGCCAGGATCTCTGGGGGGTGGGGTCTGGGGGGGGGAGGGTTCCATCTAGGGTTCCATCGAGGTCGTGTGGGGGAGGAGGGGGTGCGGCCAACAGTTTCCCAGGGAGAAGCACAACAGGTGTCTTGCAACCCTGGAGAAGGTTAGGTGTGGTAGCCTCCATGGCAGCCCCTCCGGGTTGAAGGTACTGCTGCTTAATGCCAGATCCGTCAGTGGGAAATCTGCAATTATCCAGGACTTAATCCTGGATGAGCAGGCAGATCTGGCTTGCATCATCGAGACCTGGTTGGATGAACTGGGTGGGGTAAACCTTACCCAGCTTTGTCCTCCGGGTTTCGGGGTGCATCAGCAGGCCAGGCCTGGAGGGCGGGGAGGTGGGGTTGCGGTGGTCTTTCGGCAGTCCATCGCCCTGGTCAGATGCGCCGTTCCGCAATCTGCTGGGTTTGAGTGTCTCCACTTGAAGGTGGGTACCCGGGACAGTTTGGGGATTCTGCTGGTGTACCGTCCACCCCGCGACACAGCAGTCTCCCTACCTGAGCTAGCTGAGGTGGTCTCTAGCGTGGTGTTGGGCTCCCAGCGCCTTTTGGTATTGGGTGACTTCAATATCCACGCTGAGGCCACCTTGACAGGTGCGGCTCAGGAATTCATGGCCGCCATGATGACTATGGGGCTGTCCCAAGTAATATCGGGTCCCACCCATCAAGCTGGTCATACACTCGACCTGGTCTTTGTTGTGGGCGACGGTTTGGTCAGAGTGGAAGAGCAAACTATTCTTCCATTGTCATGGTCTGACCATTATCTGATCAGTTTAAGACTCACCGTTTCCTCAAACCTCCGCAGGGGTGGTGGACCCATTAAGATGGTCTGCCCCAGGAGACTTATGGATCCTGAGGGACTCCTGATGTCTCTTGGGGTTCTGTCTGCTATGGAGGCTGACGATCCTGTCGATGCCTTGGTCGCTCGTTATAATACCGAGTTGTCCAGGGCTATTGACATGATCGCTCCCGAACGTCCCCTCTCGCTGCGTGGAGTTGCCCCGGCTCCCTGGTTCACCAGGGAGCTGGCGGAGATGAAACATGGGAGAAGGAGACTAGAGTGGCGCTGGCGGAGAACTCGCGACGTTTCTGACCGAGCACGGTCTAAAGCCGCTATTAGGGCTTATTCCGCGGCGTTGCGGGCAGCCAGGAAGGTTTTCACGACTGCCCGCATCGCGTCTGCAACAAATAGATCTTCTGAGTTGTTCCGAGTTGTTGGGGAGCTCCTCCACCCTTCTCAGGGTGGGGGGACACCTGACTCCTCGGCAACTCGGTGTAGCGAGTTCGCTCACCATTTTGCAGACAAAGTCACTCAGATTCGTTCCGACTTGGACGCCAGTCTTGATGCATTGCCAGGTGAGGTAACCGAGGCATCTGTCTGTTCGATCTTGTGGGATTCGTTTCAGTTTGTGCAACCTGATGATGTGGACAAGATTCTTGGAGCGGTGAGGGCGACTACCTGTGCCCTAGATCCCTGCCCATCTTGGCTTTTAAAACAGGCCAGTGGTGGGTTAGTTGATTGGTTTGTGGCAATAATTAATGCCTCTTTGGGGCAGGGCAAATTTCCATCTAGCCTAAAACAAGCAGTGGTAAGGCCTATTCTGAAGAAGGCCTCATTGGATCCGACCAATCCGTGTAACTACAGGCCAATCTCTAACCTACCATTCTTGGGCAAGGTCTTGGAGCGGGTGGTTGCCTCTCAGCTCCAGGGATTCTTGGAAGATATGGATTTTATGGACCAATCGCAGTCTGGCTTCAGGCCTGGGTTCAGTACCGAGACGGCTTTGGTCGCCTTGGTGGATGACCTCCGCAGGGAGCTGGACAGGGGGAGTGTGACCCTGCTGGTTCTCTTGGACATCTCAGCTGCTTTCGATACCATCGACCATGGTATCCTTCTGGGGCGGCTCTCTGGGATGGGCCTTGGGGGTACTGCACTCCAGTGGCTCCAGTCCTTTCTGGAGGGTCATTCCCAGTTGGTGAAGCTGGGGGACACCTGCTCGGACCCCTGGCCATTGTCCTGTGGGGTCCCGCAAGGTTCTATTTTGTCCCCCATGCTTTTTAACATCTACATGAAACCGCTGGGAGAGGTCATCCGGAGTTTTGGAGTACGGTGCCATCTCTACGCGGATGACACCCAACTCTACTACTCCTTTCCACCTAAATCCAAGGAAGCCCCTCGGATTCTGGACCAGTGTCTGGCCGCTGTGTTGGCCTGGATGAGGGTGAACAAACTGAGACTTAATCCTAACAAGACAGAGGTCCTCCAGGTCAGTCGTGCGGCCGATCGGGGTATTGGGGGGCAACCTGTGCTTGACGGGGTCGCACTCCCCCTGAAGGCGCAGGTCCGCAGCTTGGGGGTCCTCCTGGATTCGGGGCTGACGCTTGAGGATCAGGTGTTGGCCGTGGCCGGGAGGGCCTTCGCACAACTAAAACTTGTGCGCCAGCTGCGACCATACCTCGAGAAGTCTGATCTGACCATGGTGGTCCATGCCTTAGTTACCTCTAGACTGGACTATTGCAATGCGCTCTACGTGGGGCTGCCTTTGAAGACGGCCCGGAAATTACAACTAGTACAGCGATCGGCAGCCAGGCTTCTAACTGGAGCGAATTACAGGGCACGTTCAACGCCTCTGTTTAAGGAGCTCCACTGGCTGCCGTTTACTTTCCGGGCCCAATTCAAGGTGCAGGTTATCACCTACAAAGCCCTAAACGGTTTGGGACCCACCTACCATAGAGACCGCATCTCCCCCTACGAACCCGCACGTTCTCTTCGCTCGTCAGGGGAGGCCCTCCTCTCGCTCCCACCACCCTCACAGTCGCGGTTGGTGGGGACGAGAGGGAGGGCCTTCTCCGTCGTGGCCCCCCGGCTTTGGAACTCGCTTCCTAGAGAGATCAGGCAGGCCCCCACCCTCCTCTCCTTCCGTAGGAGCTTAAAAACCTGGCTCTTTCAAAAGGCCTTTGATACTTAATCTGGTGTTGGACTGATCGATCTGCCCATTTTATAATAGCCCCATTCTTGAGGTGTTGCCAATGCTATATTGCACTTTGTCCATTTTAACTGTGAAATTACCTTCCCCATTTCGGCCCATTTCGGCACATGTTGCACGTTGCCTGGGTTCTATGAATTAGTCTCCAGTGTTAATATTGTATGTTTTATGTTGATTTTAACGATTGTTTTTACTGTAATTGATGTTTTTATTGGATAACTGTTTTATTGCTGTGTTTTGATATTTGATTGTTTTATCGGGCAAGGCCCCATGTAAGCCGCCCCGAGTCCCTTCGGGGAGATGGGGCGGGGTATAAAAATAAAGTTATTATTATTATTATTATTATTATTATTATTATTATTATTATTATTATTATGAGGGGAAGTGCCCACTGCCCGACTTCCCCCATTGTTGCAAAGGCAACATGGAAAATGTCCTATGTTGTTGTGGCATCGTTGTCATATGCCACTTCCTCTTCCCTTTCTCCACAGGGCCCCACCAGAAGTAGAAGTAGGTCGTGTGATGGGTTCCATGGCAAAAGTGGAGAGGAAACAATGCACGATGGGCAAATTAACCTGTATGATGAGAGCCCAGGTATCAAATCCTCATTTGACCATGGAAATCTGCTCTTCCATAGAAACCAACTGTGTGACCTTGGGCAAATCATACTATCTTAATCTCAGAGGAAGACAAAAGTGACACTCTTCTGAACAAATCTTGTCAAGAAATACATTCCAGATTCACCTTAGGGCATCATATATCAGAAATGAGTAGAAGGCATATAACAAGAACAAAACCGAACACAAGCAGACTTCCAACATGTTGTTCTCTTAGGAGTAGCTGGACATTGCCCTCTTGCTATAATATTCTTTTCACCATTTCTGGTGACAATGGTATTTTTCTTGGAAGCTGAATTTGTGTTAAATTTGAGTCTTTCCCAGAAAAATTGGCAGGATGTTTCTATTCTATCAACTGTCTTATTTAGTCCATAGAAAGACTTCGGGGAGCTGACAGTTTTTTCAGACAGTGTGATTTTTTTTCACCTGCTGTTTATCTTTTGTTAAAACTGACATTTTAATATATTTTCAAATGTATTGATTACTAGCTTAATTACCCAGCAGTGCCCAAGTTAGGTCTTTGCTGATGATAAATATTATCAGTAGTCATTGTTTGTTTTTGGATTTTAGGAATGATCTCATTAGAAAATGCATGAAGATGTGGGTGAACTACTGTTGTGACTCAGCTGGAACCTCAGATTGATTCTGATGAGGATGATGGGATTCAGGTTCAAAATCAGGTTCAAAATGTCCCTGTTGTAGAAGATGACAAACAGAGAGTACAAGTTCATTTTCCCACAGCAAGGAATGATGTTGATGATACTGAAACTAGCCAGGTGCAAGTTGACTTAGAAAAGGAGGACTGTTCTCAGTCTGATAATGAGGCTCAGCAAACTAACGAGCAGGCTGACCTTGATGAAACCGGTTCCTTAGGTCAAGCTGACCATTTGGAATTCAGGGTTCAGAGTAGTGTGAGAATTGCAAACAAGAGGGAGGTTAGAGGCCAGAGAAATGCTTTCATGCTTTGCAAAGGGTATTAAAGCAATGTGTTTGGAGACAAACCTTTGTCAAAGCAACTTTCGTTCAACCAAGGCGCAAGCTCTCATTTTCCTGGATTATCTTGCAGCCTATGTGTTCATGTTCCTGGGACTTTGTCATGCTCTAGTGGGACTTAGTTTATTCCTTGTGTCTTCTTGAATTATTCTCTAAGGCTTTATTTTGTAACGAACTTTTGGAACTTTACTTTTGCTTTTTAAGAACTTTTTACCTTCTATTTTCTAATAAACTAAAAAGACTTCAACCTATGTGCAGTCTGGTGTATATAGCAAGGTGAAGCTAGCCTGAGGTGCAACAATTACAACTCCCAACTGCATGTGTCAATTCCCCCCAAACCCCTCCAGTATTCAAAGTTGGCCATGTTGGGTATTCGTGCCAAGTTTTGTCAAGATTCATTGTCAGTGGAGTTCACAGTGGTCTCTGGATTTGGGTGAACTGCATCTCCCATCGTCCAGGGTCAGTTCTCCCAAAACCCTCCAGTATTTGCTGTTGATCATGGGAGGAGGGGGGGGGGGTCTATGTGCCAAGTTTGGTCCAGATCCATTGTTGGCAGGAGTCACAGGGCTCTCTCAATGTGGGAGCCATCTTGGAGATTGCCCACAAATATAGATCATGCACACATACATACATAGGAGCATATTTTTGCTTTTATTATAGATAGATATAGATATAGATGATATAGATATCGATATCAATATAGATAATGAAATGATAGTATTATGCAACTTTTTATCTCTATGGCATTTGCTCTAATTCTGTCAGCCAACATGAGTCCCTGTTGCGGAGGGAAAGGTGAGATATTATCCCAAGATAATAAACAGTACAATACTCTTTGGAAATCACACCAAATGCTTGGCCGTTATCCTAAAGAATGTATGGAAAAGCTATAATAGTCCCTGGTACTAGAATACTTTGAATATTAAGAATTCAGTTTGTCTAAAAATGCTAGTGCCATAAGACCAAACAGGAAAGACTGTGACAATGCTGTGACAATGTTTGTCCAAGATGGTGAACTGAAATTCAAAAGCCAGTCTAGAAAAGAAGGGGACTAGGTGAAGGAGACAGGAGAAAAGTGAAACCATAATATGCATTTATTGCTTGTCTAATATAATAATTGCATAATAATAGATCAGTTGGCTCTCCAGAGCTTGCCAGTCTTAAGTCTAGAGAATCTACTGAGAAGCTGCTCAGGTTCTCCAGAGAGTAAACATCTCTGAAATGGTGGTGGGTTTCTCCTAGTAATTGTGATGGGAGGAGAAGAAAAGGGATACTGGGAAGATTTGCCAACCTCATGATTGGGACCTGAGTTATGAACTTTCCTTTGCCTAATGAGAAGGCTGACCTGACTTTCTCAGAGAAGTTGTCTAAATTAAGAAAGTGTTTTTGCTGAACTTTCCTTTGCCTTTTTTTCTTCCTTCCTTCCTTGGTAGAAAATAGAGGTGCACAGTGAAAATTGGGGCATGAGTAGCAATCAACATCAGAGTTTGATCAAGCTGACTTTTTTTTATATTGTTCCATCATCTGGGCGGCGGCCACTATAATAATAATATATAATATACCTTATTTATATTCTGCTCTGAGTCCCCAAGGGGACTCAGAGTGGATTACAGGTACATATATGGCAAACATTCAATGCCATTATACAGCTGACAGACAATACATAAACAGAGGCAAGACTTCCCTCTTTTCATCTCCGGTATCCGGCTGTGTTTGACTTGGCCATGGACGCATTTCCTGGTTGGACTTTTGCTGGCATGTTTTTCAGGGTGCCTTTTTACCTCCCCGCCAAAGTGGTACCTATTTATCGATTTACATAGTTGTTTTCAAACTGCTACGTAGGTGAACAGAAGCTGGGCTGATGGCGGGAGCTCACCCAGACCCAGGCTTGAACTGCCAACCTTCTGGCTCAGGCCCTACCTATCACCGTGATCGCCTCTCCTCCTATGAGCCAATGCGGACCTTGAGATCTTCCGGGGAGGCTCTTCTCGCGCTCCCACCACCGTCTCAAGTGCGGCTGGTGGGGACGAGGGAACGAGCCTTCTCGGCAGTGGCCCCCCGGCTCTGGAATGCATTGCCAAAAGAGATCAGGCAATCCCCTACATTATCCAATTTCTGTAAGGAACTGAAGACCTGGTGGTGTTGGCAGGTTTTTGAGTAATTACATTGGACTACCGCCGATTTCTGGGCCTGAATATATTGCACAAGATTTCCCTAGCCTAAAATGATACATTTTAATATATTGGTTTTATGGTTCCCGTCCCCTTGATCTGGTCATGTAAGTGTGATTTATTGTTATAATTGTATTATTTTACTTTGTTTAATAATGTGTATTATGTTGTTATATAATGTTTGTGTTTGCTTTTATGACTGTAAACCGCCCTGAGTCCCATCCAGGAGATAGAATCATAGAATCATAGAATCATAGAATAGTAGAGTTGGAAGAGACCTCATGGGCCATCCAGTCCAACCCCCCGCTAAGAAGCAGGAAATCGCATTCAAAGCACCCCCGACAGATGGCCATCCAGCCTCTGTTTAAAAGCCTCCAAAGAAGGAGCCTCCACGACAGTCCGGGAAGAGAGTTCCACTGCCGAACAGTCTCACAGTGAGGAAGTTCTTCCTGATGTTCAGGTGGAATCTCCTTTCCTGTAGTTTGAAGCCATTGTTCCGCGTCCTAGTCTGCAGGGCAGCAGAAAACTAGGACACGGAACAATGGCTTCAAACAAGATAGGGCAGTATATAAATAAAGTTTTTATTATTATTATTATTATTATTATTATTATTATTATTATTATTATTATTATATCTTCTATAGCTGGTGGTTTAACCCTGTGCTAGTCCGTCCACTAGGGGATACTAGAAAGACAACAATAGCCCATTTTATAGTGATGGAGGGTGGGTTGAAGGAGTAAAACTATTTCCCCCTGTTATTTCCTGTTTCCCTGTTATTTTTCCCATCCATGTCTCCATCATGGAAACAACCCTTGTTTGAGAGAAGTGGGGAGAGGGAATAACCACTGAAAATGGGAGAAATGGTTTTCCTCCTTCAACTCCCCCCCCCATAAAATGGACTATCAATTTCTCTATCTAGTGCCCCCTACTGGCCTCCACTCGTATAATAGAACAGTACCTTTTTTAATGGGGAAGAGGACGTAAATTAGGAGAGGCGGCAACAGTTTGCTTTTTTGCATACATTTTTGTGCATGAGTTGCAAGCAGAAGCTTTAAAAAGTCTTGCCTAGCATAGACATTTTCTAACTATACTCCATATAATATAATATATTAGTAAAGGTCTATTTCAGAGCACTTGTTTCTACATAATTCCATAATTCCAGTCCAGCGTAACAGGCAGCCTAGATAATAATACAGCATTTGCCTTCAATCTAAATGCATTTTAATAACCCCATTTTACCAACTTTAACCTGCTTAAAGAATGTCACAGAGAAATAATGATAGTTATTGCTGTGTCTTTCTGGTTGTCATAGTTTTCCAGACGTCATGGAAACCAGCCGGCAAGGATGCAAAAGGACTCACCTCCATACCCGATGTTGATGTTGCTATTAAAGAAATGCTTAACTTCCAACGTTTCACTGAGTTGGCAAACAGAGGGACCATCTGCACTGAGAATATTCTGTTTTCTCTGAAAGGACGTAAATCTGTTGCTTTTAATGGTTGGTGTGTTTCAATGGCAACTTTGGCATTTGTTCAATCTAGACTGCTTTATAGGATGGAAAAGAGGAAACGTTCTGCTGTTAAACCTACATTTCAAAATGGTATTCATAAATGGAAAAGCTTATTATCTGGAAGAAATTCTGAAACAGATGCAGGAGTCTATAAGCCTCCCACACTCATCCACCTCTTCCCTTTTTCATTTCTGAAGTTGGTTAGTACGGGGCTCATTCACCTTTCCCTTCACTAGTAATATCACAATCACACAGCAGGTATGGCAACTGCTGGAAAGGTGATAAGAACAAGTTTGCCAACTTCAGGATGATAAAAGAGGGAGAATAATGATGCCCACAGCTTACTTACAGTCTTGCACACATAAAAACATCCCAGCTGTTCTGTCAGAAAGAGCCTGAACGAAACAGCAAGTTCTGATATTTAATTCTCTTGAGTTTATCTATTTCTGCATGTGCACTAGGGGCTGTTTTACACTACATAATTACAGTTAGCATGCCACATTTTTTGTGGATTTGATTGTTCGCGGATTCGGTTAATATGTTCTTTTTAGGACTTTCTAGATCAGTGGTTCTCAACCTGTGAATCCCCAGATGTTTTGGCCTTCAATTCCCAGAAATCCTAACAGTTGGTAAACTAGCTGGAATTTCTAGGAGTTGTAGGCCAAAACACCTATAGGGGCCCACAGGTTGAGAATCACTGCTTTAGATCCTCCAGCATAACACTATGGTCAACTTCCAGCATAAGTCGAGCACATGAGTCATATTGGAGAACCTGGATATTCCTAGAGAAAACACCTCTTTTGGAATCTTTATGTCCTCCAGTGTTGTGGTCCAACCTGATGAAGATGAGGGGTTTGTGGTATCACGGCCTGTGAGACTGGAAGATGCAGTTTCAGGCCAGGGAGAATGCTGGATTCAGATACAGTTAAGGCGGGGAAACAGGAGGTGTTGTTAGATCAAAAGCCTGCTTCTGTATTACTGTGTGAAAGTACTGATGTTTTGAAATCCAACAGTCAGGGAGGTGATCTTTCACCTAATAACAGCACCTGAGATAACATTAGTTCATCCAAGGGAACAGTAGATTTGGGTAAACATTCCCTGCTGGCTCTGAGGAGGGAGAGATTCAAGTGCAGAAGATCTGAGAGACTTCGTGGGGGAGAGAGAGAGAGAAGTGGGGAATGCAGAATAATGCATTCATGTTTTGCAGCCATGATTCCATTCCAACTTCATAGCAACATCTTATGGAATCCTGGAATAGCTAATTTAGGGAGGGGTTTTAAATTTCTGAGCCAGAGAGCTAATCTGGGACTTCATTAGCCAGGCTGGAGGGAAGCGGGGGAAAGTTTGGGAAAGCATTGGGAAGAGTGGGGACTGGTCTTACCCCATTTTCTCCTGACAAAATCTGTCTTCAGGGATGACTGGCCATCATACATCCTTTCCTCATCTTCTTCCTGCTTCCCCTGCTTTTTTTGAATCAGGAGTGGTGTAACATCTGACTCCTGAAAATGAAGTCTTCTCTCCGTTTTAGCATGCGGACAAGACTGATTACCACGGACAACCACTGGAAATGGCTGTACATCATGGAATGGCTTCTGTGCGACTCTGTTTTGCTAGAATGCTAATACAGAAATAAAACAGGGGAAAACTTCCAAGACCCTAGTGTCTCACCAAACTACAAACCTTAAGGTTCCATGGGATGCACCCATATTAGTTATGGTGGAATCATAGCACTAGAGCTGTGAAGTGTGAAAGAGGGTAAAAAGGAGAAGACTACAAACAAAGCATGGCAGGGTTACTGCAGAAAGCCTTTCCCAGAGAAGGCCCTTTGCCCACTCACTTGCTCACCCATTTTCTTGTAGCATGTGGTTACTAAACATGGCTCTTAAGGCACATTCATCAGATTATCTCAGGGGAAAAATGAGTACAGTGCAAGCGACCCATTACATGATTACAAGTGAACAGCAACAAACGATAAGACCTATGTTGAAATGCAAACCATACATTTGTTTGGGGCATAAAAAAGAAGGATATAAAAGGGGGAAACTGATTCTGCCTTGCTACGGAGCCAAACAATCGGAGCCCCCCGATTGTGGAACTCACTGCCCGGTGAGATTAGGCAAGCCCCCACACTAGCTGTCTTTAAGAAAGACCTGAAAACATGGCTCTTCCGCTGTGCTTTTGGAGAGTAATTGCGACATATATCCCTTTTGCTGTTCTCCTCCAATATCTGTCCTCCAGATTGCCCCACCACTCTATAACCCTGTTCTCTGTGGTTTTTACTCCTACTTCCTTTCTCACCCCGAGTTTTAACCTAGTGTTCATGTGGCCCGCCCTTGGTTTTATTGTTCTACTGTTCTTTTGATTTTGTTTATTGTAGTGTATATTTTCTTTTATTGTATTGTTTAATGCGTGATGATTTGTTGTTTTATTTATATTTTGTTATATTGTATTGTTCTGGGCATGGCCCCATGTAAGCCGCCCCGAGTCCCCGTTGGGGAGATGGTGGCGGGGTATAAATAAAGACTATTATTATTATTATTACTATTATTATTATTAGGTGGGATCAGGCGCTACTTGGGAAAAAAGGGGGCGGAGACGTGGGGACCGGTTATTTTTTAAAAAGAAAAGTGTGAAATAGGATGGACTTTATTTTAATATGAGCTACAACCTTCAGTCTAAAAAAAAACAAAAACTGCTCCAGAATGGATTGAATAATGTGTGCACCATTAGACTTAAAGTCAGGGCTAAGTAGCTGTATTTGTCCCTTATAGAATATGCCCAGGTCTATATATGCTATAGAGACAGAGTGCCCAAACCGAGGGGAGGGAGAGGATTAGGCACTCTTGGGGTGGTGATGAGTGGGGGAGTGGGCAAACAGGTGACCGGGGGGGGGGGCAGGATGTCAAGTGGCAGGCAAACAAGTGAGTAAGCAAGGGGGTGGGACAAACAGGTCAGCGAGGGGGAGACGGTGGGGGTCCAGGGAAGGGATGGTGAGCAGGGGATAGGCCCATGATGTCAGAATAGAAAATGAAGAAAATACAGGTGATTACAGATTAAAGACAAAGGAAGGTAGAGTGGGTATATTATATGTGTTTTACCTGTTAGGTAAAGTTCTGGGCCTTGTCACGTGCAATAAAATCAGCATTTCTACAAATTTCTTTCTTTCTTTCATCTCTTTTCCCCTCTTTCTCTTCTTTGCTACTCTTTTACCTTTTTTTTTCTTTTTTTTCCTTTCTTTTCTTTTATGTTCGTACCTAGTAGCTTACATTTTCTCTCGAGCACTTCTCGGCAATCTCTCCTACATTCTTTATTACGCATTGTTCACCTACTTTTAATGTAAAGTAAAAATAACAGTGGAGAAAGATATAAGTGGAACAAAGTTGCATGTAAAGCGTCAATAAAAATGATTTTAGAAAAGAAAAGAAATGGGAATTGCCAGAGCCCATCACATGACACAAGCTCATATAGTGGGTTTCAGGTACAGTAGAGTCTCACTTATCCAACGTTCTGGATTATCCAACACAGTCTGCCTCCCGCCTGGATCCACAGCTCTTTCTCTAGGCAGCAGGACTGAACTTTTTACAGATTTAATTTTTGACAATGTTGTTATTGTAGGTTCATTTTATGCAATTCTATCTTTATTTGTAGTCAATTTGTTAGTAGTCAATGTTTTTGTAGTCAATGTTTTCAGTACATTGCAATGCTTTGGTGCTAAATTCGTAAATATAGTAATTACTACATAGCGTTACCATGTATTGAACTGCTTTTTCTGTCGATTTGTTGTGAAACATGATGTTTTGGTGCATAATTTGTAAAATCATAACATAATTTGATGTTTAATAGGCTTTTCCTTAATCCCTCCTTATTATCTAACATTTTTGCTTCTCCAATGTTCTGCCAGACTCTACTGTAATAGATGGTGCACAATATCATGTGGTCGGAACCATCATCAAAGGTGACTGTCCTGCCTCTGTGTAATAAAGTTCCGAGTCTATAGTGTCTCTTCCACATTAAATTGCATCCTTTCTCAAGTTAAGATACACTCAGCACTGGTTCAAAGTACTTTGGTGCAAAGGTGAAAGCAAGATGGCAATCCCATTTACTCTCTCAGCATAGAACAACCAGACTGGAAGCTAAACCCAGCACTAGGAATGGGACAATATTGTTCCACCTCATTTGAGGAAATACAGTAGAGTCTCACTTATCCAACACTCGCTTATCCAATGTTCTGGATTATACAACGCATTTTTGTAGTCAATGTTTTCAATATATCATGATATTTTGGTGCTAAATTCATAAATACAGTAATTACTACATAGAATTACTGCATATTGAACTACTTTTTCTGCCAAATTTGTTGTCTAACATGATGTTTTGGTGCTTCATTTGTAAAATCATAACCTAATTTGATGTTTAATAGGCTTTTCCTTAATGCCTCCTTATTATCCAACATATTCGCTTATCCAACATTCTGCCGGCCCGTTTATGCTGGATAAGTGAGACTCTACTGTAGCAGGAAAGATTAGTGATAAACCTTGCAGTGCACATGCTGCTCTGCCTTCCAACTTCTGTCTCATGGTACAGTTTGTAGTATACCAAGGTTGATCAAGTTATTTTACCACTTGAGATAATCCCCAAAGTGCCTCTCCCTTTATACAAGAGCCTTTACAGCTCTCCCTGGCTATATAAATACAAGAATAAATGTAATAGCTAACTATTTGATGCTGTTTCAGGATACCCAAGTTCAGCTGCCTGAGGTGGTTTCCTAATGTTTTCACTCTCTCACACAGCTGGCCAGTTCTGCTACTTACCAATTCTCAGCAATACTTGCTTTGCAACGGAATGAATCGATGCTTTGATTTAATCCAACCGGGTTGATTTTAGGGCAAGTATTTTCCAATTGAAAAGTCATATTTGAATGCTGAGCACAACAAAACGACAACCATGTAAGAAGGGAATGATGGAGGGGCACACTCAGGGTCCTGTCCTGAAGGTATGCTATTACAG
Organism: Anolis carolinensis; assembly: GCF_035594765.1. Taxonomy (NCBI): domain Eukaryota; kingdom Metazoa; phylum Chordata; class Lepidosauria; order Squamata; family Anolidae; genus Anolis; species Anolis carolinensis. Next base: position 81,721,678 of record NC_085845.1, read on the forward strand.
GTTGTTGTCAAGTCTATAGTTCAGACCTGCTGATTTGTGAGCAAAATGGCAAGGAGCACAACTTGCTGACGCTGTTTTCTGAAGAGGAGTTAGCTGCAGGATGTCGCCTCATACTGTTGTCCTCTTCTATGCTAGTTGGAAATAATGGAAAAATCACCAAAAATAGTGCTTTCCACTTTGGGCCTCAATAGCAGCCTTGTTTATTATTTTGTTAAGAGCTGACTTTCAGTACAGTTAAATGTTCTAGGGAAAAAAACTGGGGGATATTACATTTTCCTATGCTTCTTGGAACAGATTATCCAGAGGATGAATAGGCTCTTTATATAATGATTTGAAAATTGTGTGTGTGGGATGGAGTGAGGAATTACAATGTAAGCCAGAAAGAAACAAAAGCAATACACACCATGAACTAGGAACACTATTGTTTGGAAGGCACATGCCCTTCATAACATGCAGCCATGCAAGCTGGACTTCCTGACAGAGGAATGCCTTTAGCCTCATATGCTGACCCAGCCGCCAGAGTAGCAGGAGGTGCTCTGATCATAGTGGAGAAACTGGCAAGAGTGGCATAGCAACAAGTTGGTACACCATGAGCGTACTACATCTACCTGCAACTAGTGAAGCCACTCCTTGATCAAATGTTTTTATGACTCTATTCACCAGAATCAAATATCAACTTTTACTTAATATAAGGTTACATATACAATAGACTCTCAATTAACTAGAACTTAAGCAACCAAAACACTTTAGTAACAAAATTGAAGAAATAATATTTTAATTGTTTTCAAAAGCTGTTTTTATAATATAGGAAAATTATGTTATATTAAGTTACCTTTGTTTTTATTAGCTTTTAATTGCTGTAGTTCCATGTTAATATCAAGTCAGAGAGTTTATGGTATAGTATAGGGTGTAATATAGTTACGCCTGTCCGTAGTGGTGCAATGTGTTAAACCCTTATGCTGCTGAACTGCCGACCTGAAGGTTGGCAGTTGGAATCTGTAGGATGGGGTGAGCTCCCACTGTTAGTCCTAGCTCCTACCAACCTAGCAGTTCATGAACATGCAAATGTGAGTAGATCAATAGGTACTGCTTCAGCGGGAAAAAGGAAAAGATGCTCCAAGCAGTCATGCTGACCATACAACAGGAGGTGTCTACGGATGCAGGCTCCTCGGCTTGGAAATGGAGAAAGAACACCTCCCCCAGAACTTGAGATGAGCACCACCTCCAGAGCCGGAAATGAAAGGAGAAGCCTTTGCCTTTGTTGTGTATTTGTGTCTCATTGTTTGTCACTGTAATCAAGGCATTGAATGTTTGCCTGTATCTGTTTATATACTGTAATCCGCTCT